>NW_026067976.1:7295083-7337157 GCF_014885135.2 Alexandromys fortis | reverse complement strand
AAGGAAGAAATAAAGAAAGAAATTAAAGTCTTCCTTGAATTCAATGAAAATAAAGAAACAACATACTCAAACTTATGGGGCATTATGAAAGCAGTCCTGAGAGGAAAGTTCATAGCACTAAGTGCCCACTTAAAGAAAGCAGAGAAAGCACACATTGGAGACTTAACAGCCCACCTGAAAGCTCTAGAAAAAAAAAAAGAAGCAGACTCACCTAGGAGGAGTAGAAGACTGTAAATAATCAAACTGAGGGCTGAAATCAACAAAATAGAAACACAGAAAACAATCCAAAGAATCAATGTAACAAAAAGCTGGTTCCTGAAGAAAATCAACAAGATTGATAAACCCCTATCCATGAGTAGTTAAGGCTTCTTAGTCACATGGATTAGGACAGGTAGCATGGGGACACTCTGAGCCTAATCACAAGGGAGGGATGAACTACCTCAATTCTAATTTATACAGGAAAATAGGCATTCAAACACAAAATGATGATGATTCAGTAGTGATACGTGATAAGAAATTGAAATCTATAAGGAAAAAATGAAAGATTTGTTTTCTACCAAAACTATGAAAAATAATGGAACTATATCAGAACCCAGTTGATAAAATGTAACCCCACAGCACCCACTGGGCTCTGCTCACAGAGGGATCTCTATGGGTACGTTCATAGAGAGAAACAAGTGAAGGGAACATGGCCAAACAGAAATAATAATGCCTACTGACAATAAGCCAAATGGCTGGTGGTGGGTGGGAAGCAGGTGATGGGTAGCTGAGTTTTGTAGTGGCACTTTTTGTGTCTTTGCACATAGCATAACCTTTGCAACAGACAGGAGTCACCTAAGACAGGCACAGAAAAGAATGAATGACCTAGCTCTTGGACCACTAATAGTACTTGCTCAAGTAGGCTGAGGACAAATACTTGGGCAAATAGTTGGGAAGGATCTTTCTCATAGTGGGTCCAGAATCTTGCAATAATACAGTCAGAGATTTAGCAAAACACCATGGAACTGCTGAGGCCATAAAGCCCATTGTAGCCTCCCGGTTATGCAGACTTACAGAGGCACAGTTTCCCATGATACACGGTCCACTGTAAATCTCAACAGCTAATGCAAAGGCTAAATATCTTGAAGTAATTTGGAGAGATTCAGAGTAAACTCATTTCATGTACCAAAGGAAATGTGCCCGTCTTTGAGGCAGAGCAGCTGCTTAATGGTTATAGAGCAATATTACACAGCAGCATAAGCCAGGAGACAAGGAGAACTCCACATTTGTGTAATGCTGTGTTTACATACATCTATGCTCTTTAAGAAGAAAAAATTGGGTGGGAAATAAAGAGCTCCACAAGCAGAAAAGTCTCAAAGGCAATATCAAATTATATTATTTTACTTCTTTTTTATTTTCCTCTAACAAAGCAACAGTAAATCACTACTCAGAAGTTAATACAGTGTTTAACCTCCTTTACAAACAATAACAGAAGGGACACAATGGCATATCTGTTAATATCTCAAATTATAATCAGCACCATTTAAATGTTAAGCAACATTTACATAGAAAATCCAAGGGAAGAATGATAACACTCATTTTTATGGTCTACTGTGTTCTATTCTTGAAATTAAAAAAAAAAAGCCCCAGGGAAAGCAGTTATTAAATTCATGAGAGCTGGCTTCAAGTATCTGAAGGACTGTTAACGTAGATGGGAGATTAGACTTCTGAGTAAATCCAGGAGCTGTTTCTTGGCTCCATAAACAAACAGATCCTCCCATCCAATGAGAAAAGTCCTAAAAAGCCATGAGACTGCAGTGTCAATATAACCAGCAGATGCCCAATGACTATACTAGAAACCTTTAAAACCACACTGTGGCAAGAGCCATGACTTAGTATTGCCAACATTTAAGGGATGAGGGACTTTCTCTCTCCAGAGATGGAAAGCTTCCTGCTACTTCTGAACACCACTACTAGACACGAGGATTCTCACTTTGGGTTAAAAACAAAAGCAAACAAACAAAAACTTAACAAAAGGCCCTCAGATTCCACTTTCTTCTGTGTTTATTCTCCTGTGTTACTTGCCTTGTACTGTTCTTTCCCAGAAGGAATGATGGCACAAGACACCTACCAGCTACACCTGCCAGCTACACCTGCCAGCTACACCTACCTGCTACACCTACCAGCTACACCTAGCCAGCTACACCTAGCCAGTTACACCTACCAGCTACACCTAGTCAGCTATATCTACCAGCTACACCTACCAGCTATACCTAGCCAGCTACACGTACCAGCTACACCTAGCCAGTTATACTTACCAGTTACACCTACCAGCTATATCTACCAGCTACACCTAGCCAGCTACACCTGCCAGCTACACCTAGCCAGCTACACTAGCCAGCTATACCTAGTCAGCTACACCTACCAGCTACACCTGGTCAGCTACATCTACCAGCTACACCTAGCCTGCTACACCTAGCCAGCTACACCCACCAGCTACACTTACCAGCTACACCTCACCTTTGATTCCAATAGTTTGCTTCTGTCACCAGAAAGAGATGACTAAACTCTCTATTTATGTGTGCCAAGGGGATATGGGAAATTATCCCACACTAGCTCTTAGTCTCACGACATCACAGACCACAACTAAGCCATTGCTACTTTTCTAGTAGGGACGTTACGTACACAGCTCCATTTCAGCCTCCCGGCGTGGATCAGATCCATGGTTGAAGCCAGAAAATGGATAATAAGCCTCTGCATGGAAACTAAGTCTCAGTCTATAGCCATGAAAAGATTCTAACATCTAGAATAGATGAAATTTTAGTCTCTGATAACAATGTTTAAGTGACCAATAGTGTCAGGAAATGCCCGGCACTTCCAGACAGAGCTGGATATGTATTTTTATATATTTTTAGCATTTCCTTCCAGTTCTTAAAACTTTTTCCTGCATGTCTAATACATATAATTATGTGGCTTTATAAAGTTAAAACAAATTTATTTAAACAAATCCATATGCTGATATTTTCCATTCGATGTCCCGTCTTCCCCTGTTTCAGAGGCAGGGTTTCTATGACTGCACTGCGTACTTGATATGACTATTTGGCCGTTCTCTTACTGGTTGGCATTTTAGGTTATTTCCCATTTTTAACAAACACTATAAACAGCCCTGTCATTAAGATCTTCATACACAAATCTCTGTCAGCAATTCTCATGATTTCCTTCGGCTGGAGTTCTCAGAAGCAGGATTACTAGGTCAAAGTACATGCTCGCTCCCAGAGCTCTTGGTCAAACCCGTCCAGCTGCTGGCTATGAAGGCTTCTCCCACTTGGATTCCCCAGGCTGAGCTGCACGGCTGCCACTCAGCAGCTGGTCGGGCACACTAGGAATGGCTTGCCTAACTGTGGCAGTTGATCTGGGCAAGACGTCACAGCAGGAATACTGTAATGTCCATTTACCTCATTAAAATAAAATTGGATTTTTCTCAAGATATATATTATTATCTCTTTGTCAAGAACTTTGAAAAATAGAGCTTTTGGGGAAAAGGAACATAAAATAAACACTGAGAGATGTAAAGAGTGGTGTGCTAGCAGAAAAACTTAACACTGAACATTCCTTCTAGGCTCTCGGCAGTTTATGAATATTTTTCTCATTTGGAAAAAATATTCTTTATTTTCCCAACTTTAAATTTTTCGCTGATCATAATGGCTTTTGGCTATTATTGAAATCCTTGTAAGAGAGCCATTTCTCCTTTGTACCATTCACTGGAGCTTTATGGTACGGGCGTCAAGATCCGTGTTCATCATGGAAGACAGTTCTTTCACTGACTGATAAACCAGTTCCCTCTGAGTTTTCTGCACATGCTTGGAAAAGCACTGTAGCAGCTTCGTTCCTGGGGAACTCCCATGCCAGAGTGATGGGGATGCATCACAAAATGGAGCAGAAGACAAGACAAAAGCATAGCTTCGTAGACTTTCTTAAAAGTTTCGGGGAAACTCGCTGACGAAATCGTCTAGCCTATCTCTGTTTCTCAGACAACAGTGCATAGTTCATGAGTATTGACTTGCTTTCTACTTCTGAGATGATTTTTATGCTCAAACTATATATGATATAGTCTTATCTTTATCTTCTCAACTAATTTGAATTTCCCACAGCTAAGGCTGGAAGTGGTGATTATTAAATGGAACTATAAGTCACTAGAGAGATGCCTCATCGCATTTAAATTCAATCTCAGCCTAGAGCCAAGATTTATATCCTAGCAGTCTGATATTTATTTATTTATTTATTTATTTATTTATTTATTTATTTATTTATTTTTGGTGCTGGATAATCAAACCCAGGGCTGTGTGCATTCAACAAAAGTCATATCCCTACCTTGTTAATACTAATTCAGAATTGAGTTTATCCTTTATTATCAATTCCAAGTACCCAGTAGTGATCAAATCAGGGAGTCAGAAGTTAAATACACAATTTGAGACTCAGTCCAGAAAAATCTTCACCGTTTGAAACAGGTGTTTGATAGTCACTAATATGTGACCTGATTTGTATGCATCACACTGCATGTGTACCCTTTCTCTGGTCTATACATGTGGAAGACATGTCTCCCTCTAAAGCCCTAGAACCTAGCTCAGCAGGTTCTTATATGAAATGCCACAGCAGGTTTCCCATACTCCACATTCCTCTTCTCTGAATGCAGAGGAAACTCAGGAGATGGCTCACTGTGCACTTCCCATACAAGCCTGAACCCCAGAACCCATAGGAAGGAAGGAAGGAAGGAAGGAAGGAAGGAAGGAAGGAAGGAAGGAAGGAAGGAAGGAAGGAAGGAAGGAAGGAAGGAACCGATTCCCCAAAATCGTTCTCTGACCTCCATGTCCATACTATGTATTACAGATACATATACACACAATAATAGCAATAAATATTTAAATTATAAAATGAACAGAAAAAAGATGAATATGACAGAGGTATTAAAAATAAAGAAATGGTATGTGAATACTTATAATATAAGTATTATATATAAGCAAAACAGAAGGCATAAAATATATTAATAAATATAAGTAATTAAAAAACTCCATATGAACACAACAATACTTGAAGAGTTACATAAAGCAACTACTAAAATACAGAAACTGGAGAAAAGTATAATCAGCAGAGGCATCAGAAACCATGAGAATTTTAGTACAGCTCTTCCAGAAATTAGCATATCTATTAATCAGACTATATCATGCAAATTTTCTGTATTACAATACCCATGGAGCTTTAAAACAAATTGATCATGCCCTCAACTCCAGAGGTAACTTTAGCAATCCTTATGCTTTGGGTCATATTGTTTCATCTTTGAGAAATAAAAATGATAATGAAGAGATGAGTAAATGTTGTAAAATGCCTTGGAATTAAGCAAATAAACAACAGACTACAGAGAAAACCAAAAGAGAAACTGCAAACTATGGAGGAAGCGACAAAGAGAAAAAAAAAGAACAGAAACAATTCTCTATCATCAAACCATAAACAGCAAATCAGTCTAAGGAAAGAAACTGTAGTGGAATCAAATAGCACTTCTGTATGTTCTTATTGAACTCGTGGGAAAAGATACAAAGACAAGGGTGAAGACAATTCCACCCGTGCCCCAGAACCACTGTTCAAAGTGAGCTCTGACACTCAGCAGGACAGATCCTCCACCATCCACGCGCTGGCGGTACTGACCATCAGGCTGCTAGTCATAAAGAGCAGATCATTTTAAAGTAATGAAATTAAAGATAAAAGCTGAACTGTACAAATATGAATAAAAGAGAGAGAAGCAGGATGAGATGGCTCAGTGGCGAAGAGGACTTGTTTGTTCTACCCAATTTTATTCCCAGTGCCCACATGGTACCTCAAGGCTGTCCGTAACTCCAGTTCCCAGGAATCCAAGGCTTTCCTTGGGTACCACACATGCACGTGATACGTAGACATGCATGATGGCAAAATACCCATACACATAAGATAATTTTTTTTAAGAAAAGGAGAGAAATGATTAATAAATAAGAATTTCTTGAAAAGAACAGAAAACCTTATTGCAAGCCTGGCTAAGATCAGCCAGGAGACAGAACCATGGAAACCAAACGCAGTGGAAGAAGTGGCAGAGGACGGCGCATAAAACTGACCACAGCTTTGAAAACTCAAATGAGCAATTACTTGGGAAAATAAAAGTAACCAAAATTGCAAAGATCTGGAAACCCTGAAATAGGCCAATTATCCCAGGGCAGAGTTTCCCAAAATTTGCTCAACACTGTAATCACCTGGGGATCTTAAAACCAGTGAATGTTTGGATCCCAACCTCAATTATTCTGACTTAATTCCTTTGGGTTGAGACCCGGACAGGAGAGGGTGTTAAATTCCCCCACAAGAAATTCAAATGTGTAGCAGTTCGGGAACTGCTATGTTAGCAATGAGCCAAACAGCAGTGGAAAGCAAAGCACCGATGCATATGGGGGCTGACACTACTGCAGGATGCAGATTCCATCCTGCCTAGGAATTAGAATCTGCAGGCGACTCACGCAGAACAGAACAGAACAGAACAGACAGGTGACTGGACAACTACCTTCAATAACAGGGCCAGAAGGGTGCACAGCTAGCTGGACGGAGCTTTCATGTCCTCTTCGCTATCCCAGGCCTCAGGAAATGCTGACCAATGCCCCGAAGACTAAAGTCTCATGATTCTTTTAGGTTCCTAGATGTTTCACCCCTTTCAATAACCCTAAGCAAATAACCAATAAGGAAGCTCCAGCCCACACAAGTGCAACCCCTTGAACTCTATGTAAACCATCCTCACTGGCTATAGTGGCACTATCCACAGGGCAAGCACAACGCTGCCATTAAGGCCCGTGACTGAGTGCAGTCCATTATCAGAAAACTCATCCCCGTGGTAAGGGATAAACACTCCCGTGACCACAACAAGATCCTGACACTTCACTTCACAGCAGAAAGCTGGGTGACTGAATCTCCAATCTAAGCAAAAACAATGATCAAAGCAAACAATAAAGACTAGAAAGACTAGCAAAATCCACCAGCAAAGTACTCTAAAGAGAGACACCAAGTCTGCCATTCCCTGTATCTGAACTTCCCCCTAGCCTCCTCCTATTTTAGTTCTTAAAAATGCAATCTGGACATAAGCCAACTGTAAAAAGACAAAGACAATAAGACTGCACATATATAAGTTGCATAAAAAAGCTAGACTGATAAACAAAACAGAGCAGTTGAGGGGGGCTGGGGAGGGAACAGTGGGGAGCTGTTTAAAGGACTGAGGTTAGATCTGCAAAAACAAAGTTCTTGAGAATGCTTACATTATGATGTGAAAACATTTTTCACTACTAAATTGGATACTTGAAAATAATTAGGATGGCATACTTTGTCCTGTATATTTTTGCCATAACTTTCAATACATAACTTGGAATATATAACCACAATATGATTATGTTCGGAAGTAATCTTCACATTGGTATTTATGCTAGTAACATTGTTTACAACAATTACTGAATACGACTCTCCTTGCAATCAACCCCATGGCTACTCTTTATATTTGAATATATAGGAATTCAAAATTTTTGAGTTGTCTCTGGTGCTTCCCTGATCTCACTCTCTTCTTCTAAAATTTTGAGTTATTGTTAGTTAGAATGGGTTTTCAGAGGGAAAAAAATCACAAGGAAAATAGGAGATAATATTTTTTGAAGCCACAATTAAAGGAGAATCCATATCTGTTGCCTCTGAATGCAAAACTTCAATGGAAAAGTTTTCTCTCCTAATTTTAAATATCTCCTAACTATCTTCTAGCATTACATGTTAGAAAACAGAAATATGCAGATAACTTCTTATTCATCTATGATGATCAAAAGACTCTCTGCTTCAGCTTCGAAATATAAATATTTCCACTGAATATATTTGGTTGCTGTTCTCTTTCAATGACTGTGCACTGGTTATAGTTAGCTTTTTTGATCTACATATTTAGATCATTTTAGCTGATACCAATTTTCTTCCTCGCAGGGCGTTGGTGGCGCACGCCTTTAATCCCAGCACTCAGGAGGCAGAGGCAGGCGGATCTCTGTGTGTTCGAGACCAGCCTGGTCTACAGAGCTAGTTCCAGGACAGGCTCCAAAGCCACAAAGAAACCCTGTCTCGAAAAACAAACAAACAAACAAAAAAAAACAATTTTCTTCATTTATCGTCAATCCTATTTTGCTCGTAAATGCTCTGATTTTTCTACAAAGGTGACAAAAATTCGCATGGAGCTTTCTTATCTTCTATCATCAATTACTTAAACTTTCCCCCCTCTGCTTTTAAGAGCAAGTAACTTGAGTTTGCTCTCTGGGTCAAGGATTATTTCCACAGGCTGGGGTCTTACTTCTCTGTTATAGATTATAATAGTGTGATAACAACTTCTTTTACTATTTTTTTCCATCTTACATAGTTCCATGTTTATTCAAACTGTATTTTTGGTTCATTTATCATGTAAATCCTTCCTTCTGAATAAATCGTTTTTTCTTTTCTCCTAGTTCCTCATATTCAAAGGGATACTTTTATAGATGGTGCTAATACATCCTTTCTTTGTTTTTTTTTTTTTTTATTTCACCAGGGACTTATTAGTGTGGTTGCTTTCATTTAACTGTATCCAGACTTTGGGTTTGGACTTGGTGAAGTATGTGGCTTTCTGTTGGCTGCATAAGTGAAGTCTGTAATCTAGGCTGAGCATTAGGCTGTAGAATGGTCAGAATCAGATATGGAGTTGAGTCTGCTCCCTCAGTGACTCCAAAGATTATTACTCAACTTTGTAAAATAGTAACAATAATGACAATGAAGATGCAATTGAGTGTTCATTATACAACAGGCTTTGTGCCAAGGACTTCAGACTCTTCCTCGGCCCAAACAGCAGCTTTGCTCATCTGTTGCTGTAATTGTGGCCGCTGATGTTGTTGCTGTTGTTGTTGTTGATGATGATGATGAAGACTTTAAATACTTAAATTTCTTAGCTGCCCAAAAGCACTAAACTGAAAGATTTAAGATGAAGCTTAAATAAGAAAATGTGCTAAGTTGGTAAATAATTATTGAGAGAGGCAGCAATATATTAGTAGCAGTAGTCATCAAAGTTGCCAAAAACAGCTCATGGGACTGTGCCATAAGGAGCTGCATTTGCTCTCTCCCTTCCCACCACCTAGCGAGTTTAAAGTCTACCCGGTGACTACAGATAGGCACTTTTGGGATGGAGGACTACTGAAAGGCAAATGGGACTGAGTTTAAGAAGGGCCCTGTCCTGGAGATCATCTAGTTAGTCTGGAGCAGGGACATTTGGATGACACACTCAGAAAAGGGGACAAGAGAACTGAAGGTCTTTCATATCTTCCATTTCTCAGCCCTGCTGGTGTTCAGAATTCCATAGTTTTAAACAATACAGAACAACCTCTGTCCCTGGCAGATGACAGGGGCACGGGTCTCGCAGACGCAGAGCGCTGGGAGTTCTCTACTGAAGCCTGCGTGTCTCAGTTACACGATGACACAGCTAGACACATTTCCAACAAGTTATGAGTCTGCGTGGAAGTTGTCATAAGAAGTTGCAAAAAGCTGAATCAGAAGTTAAGCCTAAAATGTGGGCTTTCCATCCAATAATTAAGACAATTTTTTTTGCTGGATACCTCAAGGATCTGTCTTTAAATTTTATCACTGTCACTCAAAACCGTATCTGGCTTTTCAGATGTTTTTAAGTATTTATTATTTATAGTTTGACAAACTGCTTCTAAAATGTATAAGAATATAAAAGTGATTAAAAAAAAATCTCGCAGCCGGGCAATGGTGGCGCACGCCTTTAATCCCAGCACTCGGGAGGCAGAGGCAGGTGGATCTCTGTGAGTTCGAGACCAGCCTGGTCTACAGAGCTAGTTCCAGGACAGGCTCCAAAGCCACAGAGAAACCCTGTCTCGAAAAACCAAAAAAAAAAAAAAATAATAACCTCGCAAAACATATTGTAAAAACCTACTTTAAAGTTAAAATAGTCAAGATACTTTGGTATCTGCAAATGAGGGACATGGAATGGCCCATAAGCAAACGTGCACTTATATAAATACTGATAGTTGATAAGGGTAGTTGGACAATGCAGTAGAAAACAAAAGACCTTCACAGCAAATGTGCATAATCAACTATCTACCTATATGAAAAGCAGGTGAACATCAACCTGGAATTCCCATGCTACATGTACATTACATGTACACCCACATGTAATGAAACTCTGCTCAACAATAAAAAGGGATGTATGCTGCCACGTGAGTCAATACCAAAGTGACTGTGCTGGATGGCAGAAGCCCTATGAGAACACACATACGGGGGCTGAAGAGACGGCAGAGACCTGGAGTCCACCCCTAGCACTCACACAGTGGCTCACAGTCACGTGCACCCCCAGTCACACTTCATCTCCTGCCACAAGGAGCCAGGTTTTCATGATGTGCTACTATCTGCAAAACATGAAAATCATGCCAGGAGGATCAGAAACGCTCAGAGGAACATGGAGAGTTCCTGAAGGCACTAACTGCTACAGAACATCGCTTGCTTGTTTGCTTTGCTCTCTCTCTCCAATGTTATCTCACCAGGATAATCTTTCTTTTGTGATCACAGAAAACCTGGCGAGATTGTGGTAGTTCTCTATGGGTAGGTAAATAAAAGCACAAAAGAGTGATCAACACTCAACAATTCATCTGCCTGGGAGTAAAGACTCTCTGAGCCTAGGTTCTGACACAGTGATTTATTAGTCCCACACTTCCCCATCCGCTCCCTCCTGCACAGTCCTGACTCGGGTGCAGTTCATCTATGGAGCAAAGTACTGCCACAAACACTCCACAAAAATACCTGCGTTTCCTGACTGAGGTCAGGCACTAAGTATGGAGATCATATGTGTTCTAGAATAGACTGCTTAATGTATGCGGCCTCTGCCTCCGTTTCACAAGTCTTGAGCACTGCTAAGTGCTATCTCTGGCCAGGATCAGATACCTTAGGAAGGAGAGGCTCAATAATCATTAGGTATTGGGAATTCACTAAGAGGAATAGATTTGTCAGTAGAGTCCACTACTAATCACTCTTATTGTGAAACTGAATAGCGGAGAGTCTGAAGAAATTCTATCAAGGAGGTTGTGGGGGGAGGGGGGCAGACATGCTAGATACTAACCATGGTGCAAGAACATGAATGAGGGACCTGGAAATTCGGAAGAGCTGTTTCGACAATAGCCAAGGATTTAGACTGAAACTAGACTACCACCTTGGCAGCAGCAGGAGGAAATGAAATAATGTATTTTACAAATTACAGAGGAACATGGGCCTGCAACATAACCATTAGAGGGTTAAGACCCAAGGCGAAACTATCAGCTACTGAGGTCAGGAAGTTAGTATAATGACTTAGATGAACTAATTAAAGTGAAAATAGTTGTTAATAAACATACATTACAATTTTAGCACCAATTATCTTCTTTTGAAAAGACTTTGCCTTCTTTCTTTGAATTGAGAGTAATGAATGCCTCCAGTGTCTAGAGCCTCTACATTCAATCATCCATCCATCCATCCATCCATCCATCCATCCATCCATCCATTCCTCTCTATATGCTTGGTCTTGAACACTCATAGTTACTTTCCACTCTCCATGTGAAAAGTACTGTGTGTGAGTGTGTGTGTGAGTGTGTGTGAGTATGTGTGTGAGTGTGTGTGTGCATGAGTGTGTGTGTGTGTGAGTGTGAGTGAGTGTGTGTGTGTGTGTGTATGTAGTGGCGGAGGGGTTCTTCTAGATATCACCCAGCACGGCTGAGACTAAAACAGCAGAATGCTGATCCCCTTATTTATTTGGGAAAATACTGCTCTGGCTAGAGAGTAGTTCAATTCAGAAGATGACAACAGTTCAAGACGCCGAATTTTAAAGCGAAAATCCACTGTATTACAAACAATCTGCAAAATAACCAGAGAAAGCAGCAATTTACAAAATATCATGACTTCAGGTGTGTGTGTGTGTGTGTGTGTGTGTGTGTGTGTGTGTGTGTGAATCTGCCTGCACGTTTGTGCAGGTGCACGCTCATGAGTCTGAGCACAGGAATAGAGGTCAGAGGTCAGCCTATGGTGCCTGCCTCTATTGCTCTACATCATGCATTCTGAGACAGGACTTTCATGGAACTTGGCTTGCTGGCCAGGGAGCTCTGAGGATGCCCCTGTCTCCACTCCTCCAGGCCCAGGGTTATAGATGCAAGCAAACACCACCAGTCTCTGTTTTTACATAAGTGCTAGAGATCCAATCTTATGTCTTCGTGCTCGCACAGTTGGCACTGAACCCAATGACCCACTTCCTTGGCCCTGCATTTGATTTTATTAATGATCAAAAGGTCAAGCCTAAAGGTCAGGTGGTTTGCTGTCTTCTCACTCCTAAATACTACAGAAGACATGGAAATGCCCCCCTGGGGGGTGTAACATGAAACAGTCAATGTACAGAGAGTATGGGAGAATAGCTTTAGTGGAACCAATAATCAAAAGCATTTCAACAAGAAAACAAGAGTCAGGCCCTATTTTTAGTTTATTAAATAAGCATGAGAAAGGACATGGGCTCTGGAAATTCGCTTATATAAAACACCCCCCACCAATTCTTAACAACTTTGAAAACCAAAACCTGCTAAATTATGCAAGGTTCATTGGCATTGTTAGATAAAAGGTAGCAAGAATCAAATTGCCACACACACAAGTCCTTGTTTTAAATTATTTCATTCGCAGGAAAAAGAAAGAAAAAGAAGACTCTGGTAGACCTGCCTGGTCTCTTAAAGTGCACTTTTTAAGTCTACCAGAGAACAAAAAATTAAGGATTGAGTAGCAGTGGATACTATGCGATACTGCATTGGGCTCATGCCGCATCATTACGGGGCCCCTCCCTCTTTCCATACCAGGGTGCCACAGTGCCCTGTGCAGGCCTTGAGCGCAGGAAGCTGCACTCTACAGATGGCACTGAGTGCAGCCAGCCTAGGGAGGCAGCCCAGTCTGGACTAGAGAACTGTCCTCACATTCCAGCTCTGAGGAGGAAAATGATTTGCATTATTAATCCATAGCTGCGTCCTGCAAAAGCAGTGCTTGGGAATAAATGGGGGGGGGGATAGGGGAGAAAGATTTAAATTGGGAGGAGATTTTAGACAGGTAGTCTCTGTGAAAGGAATACAAAACACTTGGCGGAAGGAACAATCACTAAAATAGTGCCCAGAGGGGTAGGTCCAGGCAAAACCTAACCACAGAGTACTTAGGAGTTTTGCGTGGGAATTCTGACTGTCTGTGGAGAACCAACACATTCAACAATGAGAGAAAATATGTTACAGCGACATCTCTTAAAATTGAACACACTATAATCTATTTCTGTTAAGCCTTCTGGGAAGTTTTTTGGAACTAGGTGCAGTGTAAGCTAAGTTCCTGCATCAGTATGGTACAGTTTTTATATGGAGTCATGTTACATGGTTACGTAGTTTCAGACACTACAAAACCTTAAAACAGTTAAAATTCAAACAAAAAACTTGAAGAACTCAGACTAGTCTTTGAACCAACCTGCCCTTGTAAAAAGACAATATTATTGTGCCCAAGTGACAAGCCTCTGACCCTCTGGAGCCATGTGCCCCCAATTGAATGCTTTTATAAGTTGCCTTGGTCAGGGTGTAAGTAACTGAGACAGAACTCAAACTAGGGTGACAGACTTGAGAACTTGGTGCTCCAAAGGAGAGTATATAGGTAAGAGAGGGGTCCCTAAGAAAGTCACAACGCGGAGTGACTGGGTGATTCTAATAAAGCTACAATACTTACATGGAAAGCAAAGTAAATTTGATAGAAAAGAACATAAATTAATGTTTAAAGTGTTAATCTGAATTACCCATGAGACAACTGGAGGAGCAAGTCCAACATGTTGTTGGAAACAAGGGCCTGAGACATTAGAAGAGGAATCTGCTCTAATGGTATACTACTTTTGGCCAAACAAAAAATGAATGCAGTCTAGAACTCATAGGAGGTACTGAAAATCTGGAGGACCAAGACAAAGGAAAAAAGAAGTTATTATAAGAACTTAAGGAAACACCAATTCCTGGACTTCTAACAGGTATTAGTTTCAAAAGAAAGGGGCAAGTTTTAAACGGAATACACTCGAATCAACAATACTCCAGAATGTGGGCCACCGTGGTGGCTCACACCCGAAATCCTAGCACTCGGTGACTGATACAGGAAGACAGCTACCACTTGGAAGTGGTCTGGACTCCAGGGGTTGAAACCTGTCTTAAAGCATAGGGAAACTGGAACACGATGGAAAAAAATCACTTGGGCCTACCTCCTATAAAGTCATGCGTTCAAGAGACTCACTCCATGAGGACAGAGCCCACTTACAGAGCTGATGGCCTTTCAGTCCAGTTAGAAAGAAGAAGAGAAGAGCCTTTGGTAGGGAAAGCTTATCTAAAGGATAAGATAGAAGTTTCTGGTAAGAATCTATGGAGAAAAAAAGAGATAAGAAAGGCTGGGAAGAATATAAAGAGACAAATTTTAATGAGAATGGAAAATTGGTGGCTTCGGAAGGTAGGGACACTATGGGGAGACAACTGGGAAAAAAAAACATTTGTACAGATCTATGCGAAGGTCTGAGAGATAATGTCTCGGTAGAGGAAAGGTTGCCCAATCCCCTAACAGAGACTGACTTATTCTCCTGACAGTATTAAGAGCTACAGTTGGTGTAACTGTCTTTATACACCAAGAGACACGCAACAGACTCACTACCTAAAAACTCCAGTCCTATTCCACTATGAACCTGAAAACATCAGTTTCTTTTGCCTCCGCTTTAAAACCTATTTTAGGCGACTCTCTTATTCCGCTTCCCTTCTTTTGTCCTGTATCTTTCATCTGCTTTCTAGATCCAAAAAAGTACAATACAAAAAGCATATTCGACCCCACATCAAACAATTCTTCCTATGGGAAGGTTTCCCAACCAATCAAGCTGGAGAAAAAAATATATAATAAAAACAAAATAAAATTAAACTAAAAACTAAACTCATTTTTATGAAACACCTGCAAGTATCCATGTGCTCCACCTTTTCCTTGCAAACAGTGTGGAGAGAGCAGAGTTTGTGAGAAGCTGGCTGACCTGCTCAGTCTCCTCGTGACCTCATGATGATTGCCAAAGACAGACCTCGATTCAGGAGGGAAATGTCACCCCCGTACCTGATGCTCCTCCCACTTTTCACACACCCCGCACGTCAGAATCAGTATTCCACAACTCTGAACTGAAACACTTCAGTTGAAGCCCTAAGAAAAATTTAATTCCTGGCATAAATAAAATATTGTATATACTCGTAGTCAAAACTTGGAAGGGGTGGGGATTAAGTACAGTTCACATTTTACACCATCTAGCCTAGTGTCTTGTACAAAGTAGACACTCAATAAGTAACTGCCAGGTGAAATTTTTACTTATGGTCTGCTCAGAAATTCCTTAATTTGTTAATGATACTCAGTGTGGTATGACGGATATTTCCAAACTCCCAAAGGGAAACGCCTGCCTCTGCTCCCCATTTTGAGCTCAATCAAATCTAGAACTTCATTACCTAGAATGTACTATCCACTCCTGAACTTGCTAGCCAGTGGTGCTTGACATGATTTGTGCCTGATGAAGCTGGCCATTGAGGTGAGCGAAGAAACAAGGAAAAAGCTCCTTCTCTAGGGATCTCATGGGATAGCCCTAAATTACCTTTCTTTTAGCGAATTAGCTATTTCAAGCGATCAGGCCAGCTTCATAGTAAAGGCCTGGCTTGGTGCCAGCTGCTAGGCAGACCAACTTTGATGAGGAGGTTACACACAAGAACCTGGAATGCAGTCTGTAAAACTTAGGAGGTGAGGGCTAGGCACCCTTCTGGCTTTTGCAGAACAATTTGCGGGGAAGTGCTTCCCTCATCTGCTCCCCCTTTTGTCTCAATCCTGGCCCGACTTTGAGCATTTAAAGACTTCCTTGAGCAATGTCTCCACACGAGTAAGAAGAGAAAGGGGAATGTTTCTGAAGCTAATTTACCAAGAAAAAGAAACCCTTTGATTTTTGACTGACACACATCTAATTCTTAAATTACTTAGAAGCTTTACCAACTTGTCAGGTTTTAACTACTGTGAACTGTTCATTTCGGGACATTCCTACGGACATAGTCTGCTGTGAGGAGAAAGCTCGCTGATAGTTCGATGTGTATTCTCTATACCGCAGCTTACTCATCGGTATTATCAAGCAATATATCTTCAACCTATTAAAAAATATTGACTGACAAAAAAAAGAGAAGATATAAAAAGGAGAGGGTATGGGCTTTTAAAGAGTAGGTTATAATTTTAAATACCAAAGGAAGTTTCCTTTTTCTTGGACTGTGAGAACCTGAAAACATTTGTCTGTTCATGAAAATAGAAAAGGAAAATACTGTTATGTATACTCTCGATTCTAAAATTTAAAAACATAAAGTGGAAGGTTAGGCAAACATGGGCCCCAGTGATGCCAGCAGGTACCAAGTACCATTACAGATGCTGGGCCATCTTCTCAGTCAGTACTAACTGATTTTTATTAGTTTTGTGGCACCCCGGTGTTGGCTTCCATTGTGGGATCTACCAAATATGTTTGGGGAATGAGCAACTAGAAATTTGTATGACCTAAGCAACTTCTTAATGGAAGACAGACATTGCTGTAGGTGACAGAGATTCTTCACACAATTTAATTATTTACTCAAGTCTGTCCTTACTACAGAGAAGGGACTCAAGGTGGCTGACTTAAGGTCACACAATACACAGCTCCAAGGTTCATATAATGCCAAACCACATGCAAATGTCAACACACACACCAAAGTACACACTCCTGAAAAAAAGAAAGTTGGAAATTAAACTGTATACCCATTCATTCTAAACAAGAAAATTCTGGCTAATGAAATTTGAAGTACTTCAAAAAATTACATCAGAAAATTTACAGGACTTGCTCTGGGATCCAACATTTCTTAACTGTTCTACCAACCAAGAGAACTTCCCACAAAACTACAGCCTTCCTAAACTCTAAACTGATGGGTCATCTTGGGGCTGACCAATTTCAACTTCCAGATTGCTGTTTTCTCTTGATAGCCTTCCATTCCAGCAGTAAGCAGGTGATGCAGCTCAAGAAATCTAAAGGGTCACAGCTTAAGGAATATAGATACGAAATAACAGCAAATCCAGGCTAAACCCAAAAGACTACTATCCAATGATGCATTTCCTACAAGTAGTGGTCGTGTTTGGAAACACAATCGGATCTCAGCCCAAGTCCCTCACCCACCAGAGCCACTTCATATGACTAGGAAAAGACATCTGAACTACTAGAAACAAGTGAGGATAAATACGCAATCTCAGACTCGGTCACAAGCAAGAGAAAGATTCATCATTAAGACAATGAAATGGCTGGGTGTTTTCAATGAGCACCATTACGCAGTGCCGTCAGGTACCTTCTGATTGCATAGCACCTTGGCTGTGAAAAAAACCACGCAACTAATCATCACAACTTAAAGAATCAGAACAAAACCTTAAGTTACAAGCAGGTGGAGGAACTTCCATAAAGACTATTTGAATGCTTTTATAAATTACCAGTACCAAGAAATTATTTACCTTTCAAATGACAAATATTAAATATCCTTTCTCCCAAAATGTGTTTTTGTTTGCTTGTGCTGAAACACTAATCCCAAGTGAAAGCATGAGCTCCAAAATAAAGACCCATTTATCTCTCAGGGTCCACAGTCCAGTGTTTAAGGGCATCCAGGTAGCAAGAGGGAGACGGGAGGGCGGAGAGCACAGTACAATGAGACATGCGAAAATGAAATAATAAAATCAACTAGCTGCATATTAACTTTTTAAAAAATTAAATAGCTAGAAATACTATATATCATTTAAAGAGATATTCACAATCAGTAAAGAAGTAGTGCCTCTGTCAGACCCAGGAGGGATGGGGCAGTGTGGAGACAGATGCACGGTTGTGCTGGGTGGGAGACCACCTTCGGGTCAAGGGTCAGGAACAGACTCCCTGAGCTACCCTGCTCCTGAAGGCTGGGATTTTTGCCACCTCTTCCCAAGCAGTTGGGAAGCACACACTGTAGCAGAAAGGGCAATCCCTGTGAGTTCTACATCTCTTGGCAAAAACCCTTAGCACTGAAAGGTGGGCGGGCGTGGAGGCCGCCTTTTGGAGAAGCTGAGCTTCTCATGGAAGCCAGCAGCTCAGTGTCCCTGCTTGTGACACTAGTCTGGAATGTTCGCATAAACAAACTGTGGTTCCTAAGATACTCAATCAATCAGGATGAAGACAGCGTCCTAGAATTAGTCTCCTGAGCTCCCAATACCTGAGTTGCTGAATCAGTTTATCCCAACTGACTGTAAGACAAGAACAGATCTCTTATACTTAAAATTGAAAAATATTATCTACTTCCAAAAGTCTGGTTTATTTCAAAATATTGTAGAATATATTTTTACTTTTATCAAAAAATTTTAATACTTTAAGAGAGGCTGTCTCAAAATAAAACAAAAATTCCTTAATAAGCTCTACAATAAAGTCCAAAACATGATGTTAAGTGATGGGTGTTCCTGAGTGGTCAATGAAAATGCAACTTTAATTGAAACGAATTAACTTTAACATCTTAATTTTTGACATATATCAAGAAACACGTCCCCCAAAGAATCTTGAAAGTTGGGGAAACTGATGTGCCCTAGCTGATTTCTGTTTGCTTTATAAAAACAGAAAAAGTAAGAGATTCTACACAGTATGGAGCAGTTTAACTAGCCTTCCAGGCAAATACTGAAAACCCAACCTGGCCATTGCATGAGCACAAGAAGGTCATCTGCCCAGCTCTGCCCAGCTCTGCCCAGCACCAGCAGACAGCATCCCCTGAGCCTCTGCGCTTGCTCAGAAATGCACTTCACGGGGCTACTTCAGCCTTTCCTCTCGAGCTGCCCTTCAGAGGCAAACAACAGTACACAGCACAGCCTTCGGTTTAGTCTGGTTTTTAAGACTTACTGACCCTTTTCTCCTCAAGGTGTTTCCCTACCTTTTATTTATTTATTGGTAAAATGTATAGAAGCTTTTAAAAGCTTATTTTTAATTTAAATACTTTATGCTTTGCTCTCAGTTTGCTGCATTAGCGAATTCATCAAGGAAAATCAATTCAGCATAAATTTAAGATAAGAATTGTATTAGTACTTTTTATCATTGGCATATATAATACATATTGAACTAATACTTTCCCCTTTGGAGTATATAATATGTATTGAATTGCGGTTTTCATCACAGATTATATAATATTTTGCCAAATAATATAATTTTAGCAGACTATTCTATAGAGAATAGCTTAATATGTATGTAGAAAAATATACATGTTTCCAAAACAAAATTAAATAATACTTTTTGTGTTTTGATTGCCACATTCCTCTAATAATTTAGGAGCAAACTAATCTATTTTTCTGATTTGTAATTTCTTAAAGTACAGCAACTTCTTATTAGCCAGGCACTAAAACTTCAGAGTAATTGGAAATAGGAGAAATTGAGCTGGGCAGTGGTGGTGCAGGCATTTAATCCCAGCACTCCAGAGGCAGAGGCAGGAGGATCTCTGTGAGTTCGAGGCCAACCTGGTCTACAAGAGCTAGTTCTAGGACATTTTCCAAAGCTACAGAGAAACCCTGTCTGAAAAAAAAAAATAAAATAAAGAGAGAGGGGGGGAAAAGAAAAAGAAAAAGAAAAAGAAAGGAAAGGAAAGGAAATAGGAGAAATCTCAGATTCTGACATTTTGTACTATGTGGTCTGTTCCGGTGAAATGGCAGGTGAGCGTTTGGGAGAGACAGAGGGCAAACGTGACTCTTTGGGATTTACTGTGCTTTGCTTTTGTTTTTGTTAAGAATATTTTTAGATCACTCGTTTAACAAAAATCACAGATACAATTAAAATTCTTATGATGATGGAAATTTTCAATTCTTTATTATATTAATTTCATACTCTTTTCTCATGAGAAGAAAAATACTGCTCTAAATCAAAAGCAAAATGCCGTCTGTTCAAAATGTGGAGAACAAAACCCCAAGGACAGCCAAAATGCGTGCGCCCATTCTCAGGTCTGGCTCAATCCATTTCCATCTAGAAGTAAAGAAGGTCAGACACAGCTTACACTGAAGATGGCAAAAAAACAGTCTTGCCAAATGCCTTTATAGAAATGCAACCTCTCGCCAGAGCCTTTCCTAAAACAGAGCGTTCTGCCTATAAGAGGACAGAAATTGTTACCAGGTTTCTGCTTTGTTTTGGTTTGGGATTTTGTTTTGCTTTTTGTTTGTTTGTTTGTTTTGTTTTGTCCACTAAAGAAACGATTAAAAAGGTTTTAGCTTTTCAAATGCCTAAAAGACTACCACTAAACGTGTCAGAATCAGCGGTTCAAGATACCAAAAAAGTGAAACCCTCGGCCTGTGCTCAGGTGAACACTGCCGCCCCGACGGGAAGCAGTTCCCATTGCAGAGGCCGACATGCAATCACATCTTGTCCCAATCCCACTGCCTGCCAGAAGAGAACAGGCAGCTGACCAATTATGGGTGTTGATCTATACAGGGCCCCTTTGTTCTCCAACAATGTCAGGGTGCACACGTCCGGGGACACATATTTACCTGGAGGATTCTTGGCAGGATCACTGTGGCTTGGACTTCCTGATTGTCCAGAATCTGTAAAGAAATCACAGAATATGTTTTCTTTTTAATTTGTTTTGAAAGAATTTCACAATACTGAGAAGGACTTTTAAAAAAAATTTTAAGGTACAACAATGAGGTGAAGTGTTTAAATAAAGCATACTTTCCCAAGCTTTTCCTAACAACATTTTATTCATCAGGCTAGATAGAAGCCTATACACATTTCTTCGTCAAAGGGAACAATTACTCATCTATAATGGGCTGGGGTGGAGGAAGGCTTTTCTGAGATGAGAGGGCTGGTTGCAAAGCCACTGAAACCATCTGAAGGTTAGGCAAATATCAAGGCCGGATAGTAGGAATCTGAAATAAAGCAGATACTGTCCCTTAAAAGACACAATCTAAATATAATTAAGAACACTGTTAAAAACCTGAAAAATCTGCTTTGCTTCAGAGAGTAAAAATACACAAAACAAGAGGCTTCTCTTCCAAGGCTTTCTCACGACCGTTCACGTCTCCTCTCCAGTAATCCCCCCAACCTACTGGATCCCGGCCCAGTTCTGTCTGCATCCCATAATAGCAATCGATTTGCAAACACCAGGAAAAGCATAAATTACTAGGTGGAAAACCGACATGGCTTTGTGGAGAGCAAATTGTTGGATCAATTTAATCTCCATCTGCGAGATACAGACAGATTCCTAGATAGGGAGGAAGTGGCCGCCACACTCATTTGGATCACGCCGTCCACGCCATTCCTCACCAACCCCACAGAATGGGCTCAGAGGACTGGCATCGTCCACCAGGATGCCTGTCCCCACCAATCCACACTGCTGTATTTGGCTCGCTCCTCTGCCTCCCTGGACAATCCACATTTATCTGCGTCATCTGCCCTGGGTTCTTACACACTTACTGGTGGGAGTTGCTTTGAAATCTTTTCACTGGTGCCAGGGCTGGGGTTTTGTCTCCACAGCCCACTGCACCGGGAAGAAAGGGGCATATAGCCTGTCTACCTCTTTGTCTTCCCGGGGCTGCGCATGGAGTAAACATGCTAGGCATGTAGGGTATGCCAGAGGGATGCATGGCTCAAACTCAGCAGCCTTCTCTGCTTGCCTACAAAAAGGCAATTTCGGGCACAATAGTGAATTTTACCGAAACATGGTATGGGCAGTGTCACCGCTGCCATAAACCCACGAATCTCTTCCTCAAAACCTTGCCCTTACACTCAAGGCAGCGAAGGGACTGAATTAAGCATTGAACCGGACTGCTTTGGTTTTTATCAAGGTTATTTGGTTATGTCAGGTCAGTGATGAAAATACTGCAATTGTTCTTCAACTCTTGAGCATAGGGACACCCTGTTAGTGTATTCCTGTTGGAAACCCGGTTGTTTATTTTTGCCCTTTGCCCCCTGCTCGCTGGGTCAGGGTTAACGGTGAAGAATGTAATCCCTCCATTTCCTTGACTTTTTTTTTCTTTACTCTAGAGTATATTTCATGAAATCTTAGCAAACTTACATTTGTGGTTCCCACCGTGTCCTTCACCTTGCTCCCGACTTCCCAAAATGGAGAGAAAGACACTGGAAAATGACCTGACTGCATTGGAGAGTGGCCAGGACTCCTCTCCAGAACCCAGCTCTGGAGCTGAGGCAAGGCTGGCTGACCCATAAATTAACAGAAGGATCTTTTTCTTTGTTCCTTTAAAGAGAATGCAGTCCCCACCACTTTTTAACAACTCCAGTACAATGTTAAATGGCTTCATTCTGTTACAGCCTCCGCTGCCTCTGCTCTGGGTTCCTCTGCTGTCCAGTACTTAGGTGGCCTTACCCTTACTTTTCAAGGACATCTAGCATGTTGAGATTCCTATTTACCGGGTCAGGGCCATGGACCAGACCCTCCACAGTTTTTCTCTTTCCTCCCTGGAGCTACTACTTCGCATGTACACAACTCTAGGATAAGCGCATCTAGAACCAGCAATTCAGAAGGCTGCAAGGATCATGAGCAGGTAAACGGCACAGCAGCCCCACTCCAGGAGCTGTGGGCTTTAAACCTGAGCCTCCTGTAAGGCTCCAGTGACTGCAAGATGGCCCCCATGTCCTCCCTCACTTCTGCTGCTAAACCTGTGTCATGTCTCTCCTGAGAACCAGCTAGCCATAGAGCAGCCCTTACTTTCACCATGTCCCACAACCCACTGGGGCAGCCTTTCTTGCCCTGCTCCTCCCGGTCTTATCTGTGTTAAAGGTTACACTCTCTTCTACTTCCCAACAACTGCAGACCAATGTCTTCAGAACACAAACAAACAAAACAAAACAAAAGAACAACAACAACAAAAACTATTCACTAAAAACAAACATGCATTCACTAAGAACACTTTGTAAGAGTTTGGGAGAAAGCTAAATAACCTTGCCACAGGCTTGCTGTCTATAACGACCTGGTGTTTATTGGCCCCCATCCCCAGTAACAGGTTATCCTTCATACTGCAAAACCTCTACCTTCTCGTGAAGCAAAAGAGCAAATACTGTGCTCCCAAAACAAGGACGAGGGCTGCCGAGAGGGCAGGTGACACACTGACTTCTCATGCTATGAATTCTAACACTGCAATCTACTCAGATGTCACCTTAGATCAGTCACTTAATTCCAAGTGCTGGAGAAGGAAATAACCAGGGAGCCATAGTTGGCAGAGAACCCAAGAATGAACTGTTATTGTGGCTGACTTCAGAGAAGGAATTTTTCAGACCACATCTAAAAGCCCCGCAAATCACCACCCAGGTCAAATTACTCAGACTCGAAGGTTTCATTAACCACTTCCATCACTCTGTTCAAATCTCTTCCCTGCGATGTGTGTGTGTAGGAAGGGGGGCAGTATACTGAATACTGGCTCTGTCCCCTCTAATGTGCTCTTGTACAAAAATCGGTTAGCTTTTAGAATCTTCCACCTTTGTCATGAAAACTGCAATAATACAATCTACCTTGGAATCTCTGCAAGGAGATCAAGCATTGAGTCCTGGATCAAGTGCATCCTACACCATCAATTCACAAGAGATATTATTAACAACATAAACACATTAAAACGCTTACGATTTTTAATGGACTAACTCTCAGGAAGGAAGAGAGAAAAGGAAGAAGCTAAATTGTGTCCATAATGGTGCGAGTACCTAGGAATATCTATGCTGGGTCTGTGAACCCGACCCCCAGAGTCTATTATGTCATAATGTCATGTCAATGCCTTAGTCCCAGGCCCCTGCGGCAGGAGGTGACGCAGCCCTGCCCTGAGCTCTCCAGAGATCCCATGCTCAAAATGGAGAGACAAGCAGCTGATGCAATCACCTTCCTGGAGGCTGAAGCCTTTAAGGGGCGAGGCTGGCAGGAATAGGTTTAGGAGCCGCCCAGCACACTGTTTGGAGTCCAGGAAAGGCAAACGTGGGCAGACCTAGGGGGTACCTGCCTTCTCCCCACCTTTGGTTCACCAGTTCTTCACCTGGATCTCTATTGTTTATATTTCTTCTTCTTTGGGTTTAACTCCACATAATTGAGTTGTATTACTTTTCAAAGGCAAAACTGGCTTTGTATTGCTTCCTTCTAAAGATCTCTAGGACTTTTCAAGATGGACCTCACACTGCTGCTGCAAGAACTCTTCTGCCTCAGCCTCCCTGGTGACTGGGGTCACAAGCGTGAACATCCCACGGCACTCTCTACTCACAAGTATGGATTTAAACATTTAATCAGTCTTTGGGAAGAAGAAAAGTGAGTGATGAAATCTCTAAATTGTGATTTTTTTTTTCCATGGCCACTACTATCCCCTGGGTTAAGGACAGGCACTCCTGCATGGCTTCCATAGCTGTGACCCAGTGTTTTTACTCCTCTTCGGGAGGCAGCCCATCTAGTCCTGTTCTTCCAACCTGACTTCACCTTAGAACACTGCTCTTCAGGGCCTATGCAAATGACTGTCTGTGTGCTCCTGTTCAGACACCCTCGTTTCTTACTGTGTGATGCAAACTTGGAATCACACACAGCCAACTGACCCTGCAGCCGATTAAATGTTTCTGGGAACCTGACCTGACCTTCCCCAACTTATGCTCACTGCCATTTTTCAGCACATCCCAAGTCACTTTTAGAACTCAGAAAAGTCGAGACAAAAGCATGTTTTTGATACCTATTGGAATACATTGTTACTCTCCGCTGAGTCTTCTTCACTGAGGAGTGTGCTAAAGAGAGGTGGTTCTGAGTCAAATTACCGCCCATCCTCCCCACTAAATAACAAAACTGCTTTTTAAAAAAGATAATCTGGTGAGAGTTCAATAAAAGTTTGTATAGATGGTGATAGTAAAGAATAGCCTGTGAAATGGTTGTCACCAAGCAGTAACTTGCTGACATGACTGACTGCTACACTCTGAGGTAAGTTAGCGGGAAGATCAGAACTGAGTTGCTAGGGATCATAATGATTAAATGGCAATCAGTAAGGATCCTGGTGCCTTCCTATCAGAAGCTCACAGGTTTTGGCACACAGTCACACTTTATATACTTTTATTCGGTTTATAATTATCTACAAATATTCATCCATTTATTTACTGTTGCGCACATGACCTCAAATAATATGATACACAAGTGGAGGTCAGAGGATATCTTTTGTAGAGTCAGGTTTTCTCCTTCCACTTCTTATACGAGTTCCAGATTGAACTCAGATCACCAGGTATTTTTATCCAATGAACCATCTTGCTGACCCTAAATAGTAAACTTGGTTTTTTTTTCTTTTTTCTTTAAATACTATATATCATTTTTTTTTCTTGAAGCTCAGAAGTGACCCAGTGTGCTAGGAATGCACAAATTAAAAGCTTGGAGATGGAGGAACGGGAAAAGGCAGATGGGGACCATCAGGTCACAGTTACAGAAGGAATGGCAGGGCTCCTGGAGGGATGGTGACAGACCACTTAAAAAGCAGAAGGAAGAGCTGTGCACGTTCCCACTATAAATAAATGCAAACCAGGAAAGGGGCATGTCAAAACTGATTCAAATGTTACAAAATGTATACATGTGGAAACATAGTCACGACGCACCCCCCCAAATATGCAAAACTTTTACATTTGTATATATTTGTTTCAACATTAATTTCAGCTAAAACGGTAATACATCAAGAAGAAACCACCTCCATACCCTAGCGTACACCTCTGGTGGAAGCCTCCTTATTTCACCAGAGGCCAGGCCAGCATCCTGAACCTCAGACTGGTGACTAGCCCAGTCATGATCAGAGGCTTCATCTAGCAACTGGTGGAAACAGTTGCAGAGAACCACTCAGCCAAGTGAAATGAGGGAGGAAGGGCTGTAGGAGCCAGAGGGGTCAAGGACAACACAAGAAAACCACAGAATCAACTAACCTGGGCTCATAGCTGAGTCTGAACGAACAAGCGGGGAGCCTTCATGGGACTGATTAGGCCCTCTGCAAATATGCGTTAGTTGTGTAGCTTGGTCCTCTTGTGGGACTCCTAACAATGGGAACAGGGCCTATTTCTGATTCTTTTGTCGGGTTTTGAGACCCTGTTTTTCATACTGGGCTGTCTTGCCCAGCTTTAGTACAAGAGGAGGTACTTATTCTCACTGCAACTTGATATGCATGTTTTGATAATATCCATGGGAGGCCTGCCCTTTTCTGAAGAGAAATAGTTGAGCAGAATGGATGGCTGGGGAAAACAGAGGGGAGGTTAGGGGAGGAACTAGGAAAGGAAGGAGGGGAAACTGTAGTCAGGACATAAAAGAATTAAAAAAAAATGTGATTTTTCTTACGGCAGGGGACCACAGTCACATCATAAAAGTTATCAGATGGAGGTGACCCTTGAAATAGTATAAGAAAGGGCCTGATCTTCCAGTGTACATACAGTACATGTTTTTGTTTGTTTGTTTGTTTGTTTGTTTTGTTTTGATTTGATTTTTCGAGACAGGGTTTCTCTGTGGCTTTGGAGCCTGTCCTGGAACTAGCTCTGTAGACCAGGCTGGTCTCGAACTCACAGAGATCCGCCTGCCTCTGCCTCCCGAGTGCTGGGATTAAAGGCGTGTGCCACCACCGCCCGGCTACAGTACGTGTTTTATTCTGCTTGCAAATGATCTGCACAAAACTCAAAACTGATTATGCTAAAACCTTTGCAGTCCACATAGCCACAAAAGAACTCCAAAGGCTTTAATAAACACCAAGGCACCTTGACTTGACCTCTGCCAACATCTGGCTGTGTACTTTCGCTCATATCCATTTGATGTGTGAGCCTTGGCCTATGAGGGCCCCCCTTTGCTCATTCTGACATCTGCATGATCAGTCATCGTTTTGGGGTGTCTACCAATGTCTGGTCTATTCACTACCTTATATCTCAATGTTTGGACAAACACCCGAAATGCTTCGTTAAATCCAATGCACAGAGAACAGCTGATGCACGAAGGACAGAGGGGCACAGCATGCCACGCCATGCAGACAGAGGATCACCCGAGCAAGAGGGAAGGGGAACAGCGGAGCCGTTCCCACAACTCAGGTCCAGGCTAAGGCAGGGCTTTCCCACCTGTAGATCGGACATTCGGTGATAGGAGCAGAGAGGGGGCTCACAGGAACACTTTCAACAGCAACTAATTATTGGTCCACACCAACAAAGGGAAGATCAGTTTAGTCAGTGTAGTTGGGGTCAGGAAGCAAGAAGCGAGTGAAGGGATGCCCAGACCTGCAGCCTCTAAAGCCTTCTATTCCAAGCAATCTCCTAGGACCTCATTTTATTCTCAAGACTTAAAAGCATCAGAAAATGAACTGTCCTTGGGTGTGGTGTCACGTGTTTGTAAATCCCCTAAACTCGATGGAGATAAGACACACAACCTCTCTGCACCACGGAACAAGTTCAAGGCTATCCTGGGATGTAAAGCGAGACCCACGGATACACATGCCACCAAACACTCATACACATAAAATACAAATAAATAAATATGTTTTAAAAATTAAAAAGAATGAGAAAGAAGAATCCAGGGACTGAATTTGAGAAGGACAACTTCAATTTATGGTCCTTTTGGCACAAAGAAGGGACTGAGTGAGGTAAATTATAGTCACTCTTCCGGCTCTAAAATTATATGATTCTATAACAATATGGCTTTTATATTGAGGGATATCAGAAGAGCAAATGAAACCCAAACTTTAACCTATCAACCTACAGATAGCCTCCTGCTAGAACTAAAATTAGTCATCGCTTGATAAAGCTCCCTTTGTCAGAGTCCTTTGCCTTAGGCAGGTGAAAAAGAAAAACCCAGTTCCTTGTCAATTAAAGAGTAGCAGGGACTTCTTAGGGGCTGAGAACAGTTCCCTTCTCCTTAGAGTACCCTAGATTATCAATACACCAGCATCACATGCTTTCACAAACTAAACATACAGCATGACAAAAGGCGGCCTTAGAGGAAAAAAAACCTGAAGATGTGAAAAGAGAAGAAACATCAAGAAAGGATTGTAAATACACTTACAGACAAGGCCGTAAGGAGCTAACACCATGCCTGCTTTTCAGGAACAGTCCTCAGAAGACGCCCCTGCCCATCTTGCCCCACACCCCAGCTCTGAGATGACCCCAGAAGACACACACCCAGGCTGACAGTAAGCTGGCTTCACATAACTGCATTCTCCATGACATAGCATGAGCCAGGAATCTTCCGCCCTTCAGGACAGTTAAAACAGTATTCAGTTTTTTTGGGGGGGGGGGAGAGCTGCTTTGTTAATAGAGGTGGCATAATACTCTAGCTTTATGATATTTTCCCTCCCGTTAGGTGTTTATTAAAATAATGCAAAGATACATGGACAAACTGGGTGCTTTCCTGCTTTTAAAAAGCTCACGAATACAGAGCTGGGGTGGAATCTTTCTCTCTCCTGCTCCCCTTTCAGGTCTTCCTTTAGGCTTCAGTCTCTACCTCCTTCCCCACAACGACCCCCACCCCGACCCCAGCTCTTCCCAAAGACACATTCTATTTGCCTTTCCATTAATTCTGTGATTCAACTTTCTTATACAGAGCTACTTTTTTGCTTACAAGGGAGATTAGGCTCAAAGCCTGACATCCCAAGGATTAGAAGGATTTGTTTGAGCCCTAGACTGAAATTTATCCACATGGAATTAGCCAAAATCTCAGAGTGCCGAAACTTAAGGCAGAAACATGACAGGAACATTGGAGAACAATATAGGCAAGGCCACCACGGAGGCCAGGCACACGGACAGGGCTGTCGCACAGTGTGGCTAGCACAAGACTCCAAGGTGAAGACCAGGGCATTTGAACCCAACCCTACACTGTGATCAAGTCCAGTGTTGTCTGCTGGTGCAGAGAGAGACTTGAGGAAGCCAAGGATCACCTGGGCTTCTGCCTTCCAGGCCTTAAATGTACAGAACGCAAAGACGCCATTCGGGTCACTGTCAAGATTGCTAACTTTCTACAGTGTGTTTTCAATTAAGTAAATAAAATGTGGGAATTAAATCAAGATTACATAATATGTTTTTGATTTGTAATCTCATTTAAATTAATTAACTGACTCAATCCTTGTTTAGTTTTTAAACTGGCCTAGTTATGGAAAGAGTCCCCGGGAGCAAATCCAGTTTTCTATCTCTAAAAACAAGGCCGAGCAATCTGGCGTACTTAAGAATCGAGTTGAACGCACCAGCGTAATGTAAACACAGAGGCAAGAGTGTGAGTGTGGAGAAGGAGGAGTCCTATGGCACGATGTTGACTGAAAAAATGGTTCTCACACTGGAGAGAAATAAACTAAAGCATTATTTATTCAAAACATTTCTCTCTCAATTTTATGAAGATTGCATGTTTGTTGGAAGCAAAACATTTCCAGCTGGATTTTAAGTTTCTGAAGAGGGCTGTACAATTTCTAATCTCCCATAAACGCTGCCTGTATCTCACAATATTCCATGAACACGCCACCGTGTACTTCAAGGAACAAGTCCAGTGTAGCTGGCCACAGAAAAACCAATCAAGTCCTTTCCAGAGACCTGGCCAGATCCAGGAAAGGGTGAGATGGCTCTACTGGCTCCCAGCTGGGGGATAGCTTGGATTTCAGTGACAGCACACAATACATTCTGCCCCCACTCAGTAGCCGAGGCGCAGGCATTTTGAGAAAGGCATGTGGAGTGACCTGGAAATGAAAGGTGGAATGTCCCGAGACTCAAAATCATGGAGGAGAATTTAAAACTAAATGCTGAATTTCAGCAGAAAGCAAATCAGTGTTTATGTCCTTGGTCTGAAATCCTGTTAAGAAGAAAGTGTGGAAAAAGAAATGCTACTTTCCCCTGAGTCCCCGTCAGCATTTGTTCCCTGCCTGCAGAGGCTCCCAAGTCTGTTTTGGCATGCCCCCAGTTTTTCCTGCATTATTTTAAATCTTATACGTCACACTCTGCCTGCAATTGTGTCCCGTGCGCTACACCATTTCATGTGTTTTCCCCAGACATAATATCGTTTATCCAGGTTAAAATCAAACCAACACAGACGTTCTAAAGTTTCACCTATTATCTGTGTTCCCACAGCAGGACAAGCTCCCTCACACTGACCTTCCTCGGCCATTTGTACTCTGACCCTAAGCAAACTACTGCAAGCCAGAATCGGCTTTTCTCCTTGCCCACTAACTAGGCTAACTAACACCAAAACTGGATTAAAAGCCAGCGATGATCCATGCCTGTAATCCCATTACTTAAACTAGTAACTGGGAGGCTGGTTTAAGAATTGATTAAATAAATATAGAAAATTCCATTAAAAAAAAAAAGAATTGAGAGGTCAGCTTGGATTACTTAGTGAGTTCAAGGTCAACCTGAAATACAAAATGAGACCTTATCTCAAGAACAAAAAGACCACACCAGGAGGGGAAAGTGCCCACTTTAATCCCAGCACTTGGGTGGCAGAGGCAGGTGGATCTCCATAAATTCAAGGCCAACCTGGTCTACAAGAGCTAGTTCCAGGACAGGCTCCAAAGAGACAAAAACGAAAAGAGGAAACCAAAGAAAACAACACTGGTTAAGGAAGACATCAGGACTTAAGTCTGAACTGCTCCTGAAGGGTTTAGAAAGGTGGCGAAGGAGGGGTGGAAGACACTTCATAACACTGACAACGAGAAAGGCTACGAAATTCTTAAACACGTACATTTTTAAACTACTATCTATCTCCCACCCCATAAAACCATACCTGATAAGCCTTCCCAGTTTCCCTCTGGAGTCCTGTCAATCAGAGTACTGAAGGACTGGGTCAGTGTCCGTGTTATCCTGCTACATTTTAGACCCATGGGATGGAGACCCACCTAAGTTTTGTTTGCAGCTCAGCACAGCTGTTGGCACCCAATAGATGCTCAATCATATCCGCTGAATGAATAGCTACAGTTCTCTGCGAAGCAAGACCTGAACATTTTGGAATACTAATTAGAGTAGAGTCAGTAATAACCATAAATTTAGGCTGTTTTGTTACCTACATATATTTTCCTTTTTAAGTGTCTGCAACTTCTCTACAAATACAATATAACAGTTCAGTCAATGATTCCAAAGTCCTATTTGGCCTTTCTCAGTGCTTATTATAGGCAAATTCTCTAAAATATTTTTTTACTTGAATAAAAACATCTTCTTGTGGTAAGCCTTGTGATAATCAGAACGGGCTGACCCAGCCATCAATCCCAGTACAGAGGCAGAGGCAGGCAGATCTCTGAGCGGGAAGCCAGCCAGGATTATACTGGGAAACCCTGTCTCTCAAAACAAGGCTTTGCCAAGTCATTAAAAGGTTTAAAACATTATAGGAGCTTATAGAAAAGATGATGGGCTTACATATCATATCATATATTAGGAATGTGTGATTAATACCTCTCTTTGTTTATTATTAATCATAGAACTTAGAATCATTGATCAGATGAGATACACACACACACACACACACCTGAAGGCGCCAACGCTGACTTGAACAAAGGAGTACGGTAAGGAAGAACAGACTTCCACAAAAGGTAAAGGAGGTTCTGTCCATCCATCAACGCTTTCCGTTTCTGACACACCTTTATCATAACAGAGGAAATAACCAGCAACGTCACATGACCAGGAACCCGCTGATTGTGGCAGATAATGGCTTCAGTGTTCCAACAGTTCCTTGATAAGTGGTTCAAAGAACTTCTGTCCCTGTTTTCGGGGCAGAACCTAATTTACCAGGAAAACAAGTTGGGTAATGTGTCATTGGAACTAACGCTTTTGAAAAGTAAAAAAACACAGGAGAGGAGAAAATAACCTCCTCTTGTAAATCAAGGCTGCGCGAGAGGTAAGCCACTAGATTATATTGATAAAATAATACGCAAAAAGCTAACCTAAGCTTTTCTTCATTTTTAAGGGGATATCAATATTATTCTAGTGAAAGGAATGTTTGAAAGACGAAAGACCTGTAAAATGTTTACAATCTAAAGTTACAGTGTAAGCTTATAATCTACAACCTTCATAAAACATGAAGATTTATTATGAGATAATATTTCAAATGATCATTTTAAGAAATGGTTTCAAATACAGATAATTCTGAGAATGTTAAGTTGCCTTTTTATAAACCCACTGTGGAATCTACATATGATTTCTTGGGAGATGAGAAAAAAAATACGAGGAAAGGAAGGTCCACAGCCACAGCCCTTTTAAAGAAATAGACCAAAAGAACTTATATTAATGCGAGAAACTATAAAAACGCCCAGAATCCCTCCATTTGATCTTTAATTGAGATTCAAATTGTTGCCTCATAATTCAGCTCTATATAAGCTAAATACAAAAATATGAAAAGAAAACAAGTATCTGCAAAACTTCCATCCATACGTCATAACCCTAAAGATAGCAGACTTTTGTCCATCAGTGACGTCCTGATGTGACAGGTTTAACCCGAATAACTTCCAGCTCCTTAGGCAGACTCACCGTCCTTGGAACACAACCGTGGCTACTGTTCTTATTTCTCTAAACCAATTGCCTATCATGCTGCCCCTTCAAAACCGACACAGCCTTCCAATCAAAAAGAAAAAAGTGCATAACCTGCAGAAAAGTCCTAAAAGAACCCAGAAAACCACGTTGTTACTCGAGTTCTAGATAGCGTGGACTACAAGGGAAGAACACAGAGACGGTCCTTGCAGATGCTTGGTCCCTCCTCCTAAAGATCTTTCTTTCAGCTCTGACAACAAAAAAATTGCAGCCCATCACAGGTTGATTCTTGTTTCAAAGAGATCTAGGTTCTGGTCCTAGTTAGAGCAAACCAAATTCTTTCTGAAAACAGTCTTAAAATTTACATATTAATCAACAAGATCACCCGTGGAGAATTCTTTCAGAGGACCATTCAATCCTGTGTCAGGTAGAATAAAAACACGGAGATTCAATTCCAACAAAGTATATAGGTGTGCAAGCTCCCTGCTTTCCTCAGAGTACGCCCCTCCCCCAACACACCCCAAAGAGAATCGCCAAGGAAAGGCAGCTGGTCATCAGAAGCCTCCGTCCCTCCGTTTCTGAGTACCGCCTTGCCCAGATCTCTTAGTTGACTTTAGATGGGTCCACCAGCTGGGAGCAGTGGCAGGACCAAAGCAAATGGGAAACCTTCACGTTTCCGGTATGTTTCTCTGTATGCCCCCATAAGAAGAGGTTCTCTTTCCTTTTGCTGATTCGGGCTACCACTGGGCAGGTTCCTTCCTCTGTGTATCTATTCCTCCACACGGAATGGAGCTTGATGGATTTTTATATAATGTATGCAGTTCTAATTCCATGACCTTGTATTTCTCTCCGTCACTGAGACTTTCACTACAACTAAATTTTATTTTTAAAGTCTATCCGGGTTAGTTTTTTGTCAACTTGACAAAAGGTATAACCTTTGAAAAGTTAAAAAAAAAAAAAATGTCCCAACCAAGCTGGCCAGTGGTCAAGTCTGTGTTGCATTTTCTTGATTCTTGGGGGATGTGGGTGAGCCCAGTCTATTGAGCATGGTATCACCCTTGGGCTGATTGGTCCTGGATGCTGTAAAGAAAGCAGGCTGACTGAGCAAGCCATGATGAGAAAGCCAGTAGACAGCACCCCCTGCATTGTCTGTGTATCAGTTCCTGCCTCTAGGTTCCTACCTGCTTAGGTTCCTACCCTGACTTCCGGCAGTGATGGACTGTGCTACCTTGGAGTGTATGGTGAAATAAACCCTTTCCTCCCCAAGTTGCTTTTGGTCATGGTGTTTCATCACAAGAAAGACCCTAACTAAGACAATGTCCCCTTTGGTCACTATCAGCCAAGTCTGTGACAATCACCACTGAACAGCAAGTAGAGATTTTATCCACTGGAAACTCAGGTTTAGTAGAAGCTGGCAAGATGGCTCAACAATTAAGAGCATTTTTTGCTCTTCCACAAGTTCCTGTCTCAGTACCCACATCAGGTGGTTCACAAACACTGTACACAACTCCAAATCCAGGGAATCCAATATCTTCTTCTGAACTCTACCAGTACTCACTTGTGCTCCTACCCTCTCCAGAATCACACATACAGGTATACATAAGCAAAAAGGGAAATAAATCTTTTCTTTAAAAAAAAATATGCTTATTGGGCTGGAGAGATGGCTCAGTGGTTAAGAGCACCAGCTGCTCTTTCAGAGGACCCGAGTTCAATTCCCAGCAACCATATGGTGGCTCACAACCATCTGTAATGAGATCTAGTGCCCTCTTCTGGCGTATGGGCATACAGGCAGGCAGAATGTTGTATACATAATAAAAAATAAATCTTTAAAAAAATATGCTTATTAAATCATTTTTAATTTGATTCTGAGATGTACTTTAATCAATCCGAGCACTGTATGACAAAATTTATAAATTTAACTAAAAAAATATTTATTGAAAAGAAGAAAATGGAAGTAGTCTATGTTTAGCTGGGTGGCTTCACCCCAACCCCCGGAATCCATATATACAGGGATTTTGAAATGTTGGGCAGGAAAACTCCATTCCAAGCTCCCTCCCCTGGGAGTGGCCACAGTCCAGACTCCACCTCCAAGAAAGCCTGTCAAATGGTGGCCCCTCTCCAGGAAGAGTCAAGAAAGTCCGCCAAATGGTAGCCCCTCCCCAGAAAAGGTCAAGACCACTCCCACAGGCTATTTAAACTGCCCCCCTCCCCAGAAAATGAACACATGGTCTCCACTTTTCCCTCTTTCCCTCCCTGTGTTTTCCCGGGGACACCCGGGAGTGCCGGCAGCCATTAAACATGGGCATCTTTTAATTCGGTCTGATTTGGTCTGATTGGGATTATTTGTGTCAGTGGAGAGGTTGGTCATTTAAGGAAAAAATACTTAACAGTTTAAATAGAAACAAAATGGCCATGAAGGACATTTAGCAACAACATCTACTTTTTCTGTTTCTCATTGTCCTGTTTACCAAGTGAGAAAGTTGTAGATTTGCAGAGAAACTAGAAAACAAACAAACAAAAAGAACCCGACCTCAACAATACTCAACAGTACAGACACGGATATATTGCAAAAGCACAAAGAACCATAGGGATGGCCCCAGACTTTCTCCGGTAAAGAGGTTTGGACATGGGGAGCCCAGTAATGTGAAGGAAAAAAGTGGGTCTAAAATTTAACCTTCTTTTAGATTGCATACTTAGTAGCTGAAACCTAAGCTTCCATTGTAAGTTACAATTTTGAAAGATAGTAGAAAGAAACAGTAAGTCACCCCAATTCTTCCTGTGGATTCTCTAAGCTGGTGCTGTGGAGGGCCTGAGTCAGAAGGTGTGTGTAGCCCACTTAAGCCGGACAAAAGAGGGGCAGTGAATTGCTGATGTTATACTAAGGAGATAAGTGAAATGCGGAGAAATGCAATTGGCCCAAAAATGTGTGCTTATGGACTGACTGGGCAAAGAGGCCCTAACCTCCAAATTCATACAAGTTATCTGAGGATTTTGCTAGAGGCCAAAATTCTATATCTGTTTTACATACACCATAGCAGACAGAACAAAATGGGACTGAAATATGACAGGCAAAGGTTTGCTCCTTCTCAGTGAAAGAAAACCCAGTATTGCCAGTTTCAAAAGTGGCAATACTGGGTTTTCTCTCACTGAGAAAGAACTTACAGTTACCTATGCCACTCCAAGAAAACCAGAATATATGGAGCTCTCAAAATGACAACAAAACTTGAGGCTATAACAAAAGATAAGAGCATCTATGGCTTAAGAAAATGTTTTCCAAAATTTCCCTTGCAAAGGCAGGCTAACAAGATAGTAACAAAATTCCTTGTTAAAATGATCTGGTTTTTAAAAACGGAATAACTGGCTGGCATAATCATTCACCTGGCATGCAACAGCACTTATTCCCCTGGCCCAGGGCAAAGGCAACAGCACTGCTGAAGGATGGGTATTTCCCCTCTGCTATTTCACAAGCATGCTTGCATTGACTGCGCTTCTTACTTTCTGTTTACCTGGATTAGTGTTTGGCTGAACGTTCATCAAGGCTAAGACACAACAAGAGGTGCAGAGGTGAGGAGATAGTCTCAAGGCCATTATTCCTCCCCGGAGACTTCCAGGAAGGTATCTAAGTGCAATTTGTTTAGGATAAAGTGAAAAAAAAAAAAAATAGAACACCCGAGAGTTTTGAAAATACAATAAATGATTCCAAAAAACTCACATGTATATTTTACCTAAGTTCACATTTTTCCCACTAGAAGTCAAAAACAAAACACATATGGATTCTGAGCTTTAAAATGTGGAAGAGGTTTCTTTTGCTGGGGACCAATATCAAACATAAGTCTCCGTGAACATTGGGTACTTGAGCCAAGAACTCTACTCCAAATATGTTATCTTTAACCATAATAAAACAAACAAGAGCATTAAGATGCTGTCCTTAATTGTGTCTGCTCCCCAGGGAAGGCAGCCACCAAGGCTGCTTGAAATCAAATTGGGAGATTAAAAGTAATTTTACTCCCAATTTTCCTTGTTCCACTAAAAAGGAAAAATAAAAGTGAATCCATCCCAAGTTCATTGTACTCATTAACGATAGATTCCTCAGTAAAACCACAAAGAAGGACAAACAAACAAACAAGCAACCCACCCAACCAAGACTATTTAGGTTGAGTATTTGGTTTGCAGTTTAAGCAAACCTTTGCTATTTGATCTCTGACTTCCTAATCTGCTCAGAATGTGCTGTCAATCTCAGGGGAGGTTTTTATATTTAGAATTTCAAAAGTAAACCTTCATTAATGGAGAAAACAACTGGTGGCTTGGGTCCAGTCAATGAAGAAGTGTGAAAGACCCATTCCATGGGTAGTGAACCAGCTAAGCAACAGAGCTCTTTCTTGGTTTACACCAAGGAGGTGATGAAGCTGGCAACAGGGCCTTGACAGCTCTCCAAGCACTTTCACCCACACGATCTGCAGTTCCAAGAGGGCCCCTTGTGCCTGGCTCCATCCTTTACAAAGAATGTGTCTGGAGAACTTGCAGAGGAAGGAGATCTCACCTCCATTCTTGCTTGCAGTTGCCCTGGTGACTTTGTGACTTCAGGGATGTCACCTACCCACTCTGACTTACTCCTCTACTTCAAAGGGGCTATCACAGAACTTTTAAAATATGTATTTATTCCATCCCAGTAGGGTATTAGAGCAATGAACTTGATAGGACCTTTCTTTCCAGTGCACTTTGATCTCTATAGGGAAAGCTGCTACAAAAATAAAGGCATTGTTGTTATTATTCCAATTGAGTTATTTGGAAATGATCATCTTGATGGAGCCCTCAGATATAGAGCAGAAAATTCTACTAAGTCCTCTAGGGGACAATTGCCTCCTGGCAATTATACCCATAACCGCATTTCCTTATTACTGTTATAAAAGCCTATAGTTCAAGGAGAGGCAAAAAGGGAGTTTAAGAAAAATGACGCTGTCTTCACTGGAAGATGCTGAGCTTGCAAATTTGGGACCCAAGGCTTTAGGTGAACTCCGAAGAACATGTGTTCTAAATTAGTAGCGTTTGTTAGTCACGTCAGAAAGCCGGGCGTCCCTGGGGCTGCAACTTTTTAGAAGAATGTAGAAGTCAAAAACGGAGGGGGGAGATTACAACAGTAACCTGGGCCCAGCTCTACAAGACGACAATACCATGACAAGAGTTGCCCGGAGCAGTGACGTTCTCGCTGTAAAGCCTGCACAATACAGAGAGCACACAAGAAAGTACGGCTTGCGCTTAGGAGAAAAACACACGTCCAATTTTTTTATGAAAATCAGAAAAACAATATCAAGACCATGCTGAACTTTCCCCGAGTCTTAAGGCCAAATATGACACTCCCCTCTGTCAGTCAGCGCTCCATGATCCTCAAATGGAAGGTTTTCTAGGTGAGGAACACAATGTCTTTGCGTATAAAGGAAATAGAAGAGGTGCTGGGTAGCTCAGGGGTGGAGCCCTGGCCCAGCATGCAGTAAGTCCCGAGTACAACCCTCAGTACTTAAAAGATATTAGAGACACAGAACTTCCAATGCAGAATGGGCACCACAATGCAAACACAGGCTGTGGCTGGTCCCACGTGCCACACAAAACACTAAAAAAAAACAAACAAACAAAAAAAAATAGAAGCATAGAGCTTAAGAAAGGAAATTATTGAAAGGGGATTTCTTATTATTAATGTTCTAGAACGTCAATCTTCTAAAAAATGTTATTCCCTGACGGTGATACAAGCTAAGCATGGAGTGATCCAAAGAGATCAACTGAAAAGGACATGCCAGACCATTTGCTCTGCAGGGACAAGAAATGTTGTCTTAGTTTGTAACCAACGGCCTCTTCAGTCCACCCATTTAGCGAGTGTGAGGGTCACTTTAGAGATTTATTAACAGCCCTGGTTCCTGAACCTCAGTCCCAATGGTTGTGACTCCCACAGCAATGTCAGGGCCAAGAAAGTGGCGCTTCCATCCTTCGGGCTCCCAGCTAACTCACCCGCTGTCCTCAGGCCATGTACAGGTTGCTAATTCTTATTCACAGATGCCAAAGAGGAATGCAGGCAAGTTCGCAACTATCAAGTCCTTTAAAAAAAAAAATATGTAAGCCTTTAGCCAAAACCTATCTCTACGCTTTTCTCTTCCTGCCCTGCAAAACATCAGGCTTTGGCCAAAGATCACAAGTAAGCTGGGAATCCTCAAAAGCAGCTGCATTCAGATCCTCCCTGAACCCTTCTGAACTCTACCACACGCCACAGGGCTGTGACCAGAACTGGAGTAGGAGCGCCCTCCCGGACTGGCTCAGGGATGTGTCAGGTTCAGATCCAAGAGATCTGAGGTGACCCTAGGTTCCACGCTCTGCATTCAGTTGTACAGTTTTCTCTCACTCGAGCACAGAAGGATTAAAAGAAAACACAAATATTGGCATAGGTGACTTGAGGTTCCTTGACCTTTCTGAAGGAAGGAAGATTTTTGGCAACCATAACCTGGCAGCTGTCTGGAAGGCAAGGCCAGGACACAAAGAGGAAGACAGGAAGCGGGGAGCTGGCCATGTGTCCTTGGCAGGCAGCAAGGCAGCAGGGTGAACCACCTCATCCCTGCCAAACCAGAAACAGCGGGGAAAGCCCAGCTAATTGGCAAGTCGCAGCCGGCTACAGTGTCCATCCTCCACTTGCAATGACTGATGAAGTTAAATGGAATGCCAGACCCTAATCTACTTAAACAGGATCCTCCTCTACTCTCTCAGAAACTTAATTTGCTCCTATGTGTGTTTCCCTGGGAAGTGGTAAGGCGTATCTTAAGACGGCAAGGGCTGAAAAGAGTTTAAAGGAAAAAAATGTTCTGGAGTCTCGACATGCGTGTGAGTGTGAGTGTGTGTGTGTGTGTATGTGTGTTTGATTTTAACTAGCAAACCCTCCACTTGCTCATTTCCACTCAAAGAGAACTGAAGTCGACATTGTATACTGAACAAGATCTCCAGTCCATCTGAAGGAGGCATTTAAAAACAAATGACGAAAACCCTCTAAGACACCCGAGGAGGTGGCAGAGCCACACCCATTTACAGTCAGCTACTGTTTTCACTCCGGCATTAGTTGGCTCAAGCGGAAGGGATGATGCAGCAGCATCTCACAGCTTCTGATCTTTTTTTTTTTTTTTTTTTTTTTTTTTGCTGTTCAAGTGGGGACTCACAGAAGGGAGGGGCAGAGGAAGCTGTGCAAATAAACTGAGCCTCGATTCTGCTGCCAACAGGGTGAATCTAGGGACCTGGGCACTGAAGCATAGTTCTCTCCCTGGGGTGCACTCAGTGGTTGTGCACATTTCGTTTCATTTTTTTAAATGAAATTATTAACATCTTCCCCAAAACTCACATTAAAATTTCAGCATGCCTACTGCTTCTTTAAACACAGTAGCCAATACTAAAATTAAACTGAAAAGAAACTGTAAACACCTTCTTCAGAACTGGAGAAAGAAATACAATACAGAGGAACACACATCCACTGTTTTCTACCAGAAATTTCTTAAAGTCACAGAACTTCTGTCCTTTTAGAATTTCCTCCCTCAAAAGGAAAATGATAATGTAGAAAAAAAAAATAAGCAAGGACCTAGTATACTTGAGTCTGTTGTGAAGTAAATGTTCTGAGAAGCAAAACGAAAGGGAAAGCTCAGTACCACCAGGTCTCCACCTAACAGGGATCGCAGTCAACATCCAGCCACCATCAGAGTCCACCCTGCCTGACCATCATTGCTGCCATTCCCATCATTGCTGCTATTCCCAGACTCAAGTATCTGGAACCTTTCAAAGGCTCCTTCTTGCCTTTGGGGACCCCTTCCTTTGTCTGTGCAAGCCTCCTTTTGTGGGAGTTCCTTCTGAAGTTGATGGCTAGCTCTCTCTCTACTGTGGGTCACTTCCACTGGTTGCCTCCTGCATCCCCAGGGCAAACTCCACCATCTCCACGTTGGTAAGTCCTACTCACGTCTAGGACTCCCAACCCTGAACAGCTAACCCTGCTCTCACTTGAACTGCAAAGTCCTCCTTGGTGTGGCTCCTGCAGGCCTTCTGCCCACTCTCTCCATGTCAGTGATGAGAAAAGACTCCTGCTGGAAACCCCTCACCTCAAAGCCGCCCCCCCCCCCGCCCCCGCGTCAGCTTTCAGGTGTTGGCCCAGACCTTACCTTTTAAGGCCCCTCCCTCTTGTCTTGCTAATTGCAGGTCTCCATGCTCTTTACCCAAGTGGCTTTCATTACTGAAATGTCCCTACTCTGACGTCAGACAAACTCCAATTTCATCTTTAAAGTGCTTGATTTCTTTCATCTGGTATAGTCTTCCTGGCCCTCTCTCTGCATCGACCTAATGAGACCACCCTGCAGGGCCCCCAGCACTCCACTCCTATCTCTAAGACAAGGCTTTAACGCGGCAACACAGCTGGCTGTTCGTGTCCTGTTTCCTTCCATAACCGTGACTGCTGTGTCCTAAGGTACCTTGACGGTCTGGGGCACCTATTTACACTGTAGAAAGAGTGTTATATTAAATATCCTATCCATGGAGAAATGGTAAGAAAGTCATTTGTTCCCTCAAGGAAGAAAATGAGCTACCAGTTTATCCAAACAATCAACACCCAACAATAGGATTCTGGAGCTGGTGAAAAGCTCAGGGGCAGGCCATGGGGCTAGCATGCATGAGGCCCTTGTTCAGTCCCCAACAACAAACAGAACGCATGGAGTACCTGCAGCATTTGCCCAGCTGTGTGTTTTTAGAGGGCTGAAAGTGAACAGTGTTCCTTCCATTTATCATTCTCTTCCAGAGTTATTAAAACACACCTTGTATGGAACACTTCAACCTGTACTATATTGATGCTCATTCACTTGCAAAAAAAAAAAAATGGTTCTGATTAAAACTTACAAGTAAGGTCATCTGTGGTGGTGTACTCCAGGGGCAGAGCAGGCAGGCTTCTGTAGGTATGAGGCCAGCCTGGTCTACATAGTTAGTCAAACCAGTTACATGGTGAGACCCAATATATCTTAAAAGTCATCTCAAAAAAAAAAATCATGTGGTCACATCCTAGTCAAGAACCTGGAGAAAGACTAAATGAAGGGCTCTAAAGAAGTCCTAAGAGGAAACACCATAAAAACTGGTTTTCTATTAAGGAAAAAAACACATAAAAATTCATAACCAGGGCTGAAAAAATGCTCAGTGGTTAAGAGCACTTCCTGCTCTTGCAGAGGACCCAGGTTTGGTTCCCAGCATCCACATGAGACTTACAACCATCCATAATTCCAGTACCAGGGGACCCACTGTGATCCTCTAACCGCTATCGGTACCAGGCACACCTGTGGTTCAGATACATGCATATATACAAAGATACATAAATACATACAGGCAAAACATTGATAGACATAAAATTAATGTTTAAAAAAGAGAAAATTATAACCAGGACAAAGTTTCCAGTAGGAATAAAGGCATAAAGGAAATCATAAATTTAAAATCTGCTTTTAAGAAAATATATCCATATCTA
>NW_026067976.1:7265909-7295012 GCF_014885135.2 Alexandromys fortis | reverse complement strand
AGAACTGTATAAGCAAATCACTGCAAAGAGACCTCGTGGATCATGATGTCATATTCCTTAAGTCGGGGGACTTTTTACAATGTCAGTTAATTCCAAATTTAACTTTTAAAACCCCATGACCTCTACCATTTTTTTTAGGTTAGCTAAAAAAGATCTATTGACTGGCTTTGTGAGCAGAACAGTTGAATGCTACTCTGGATAGAAAATTATTTCTTTCAGTCTATAAGAATAATTATCATGGCGATCACACAATTATTATAATTATATCTGTAAGAACTGTTATTGGGAATTTATCTCTGAAGCCGTCTCACGCATTGCAGGGGACATTTATCTTTTATAATGATCACCAACACAAGTGTCTTCGTGCAGCCCCATAAGTGATTTTACCTCTTTCTATTAATATCCTCTTGCATGCTTTGAGAGCCAAAGGAGACGGCCCCCACAAGTCTCCCCCAAAGCAATTCTGAGTCAAGCCAGGACTGCCGCATTTTTGAGACAGAAAGTTATGCTTCCCCTTCATGGCAACCTAACACCCACAGTGTGCTTTCCTAAAATGGATGGAGCCCCCCGAAAAGCCCCTCAAATCTGTGTTTCATAAACTGTACTCTAAGAGAAGTAGCAATAAAGTTTATTACAGAGCTAAAGTATCTGCATAAACCCGGTTAATTGAAAAGTGGGTGGAGAAGGCTGCCAAATTAAATGTTTACATTAGCACAGCTGTATTGTAAAAACATTCTGCCCCCTGTGCTTTGTAATTATAAGATATTTCTGGACTGTGTATCTCTACAAAGTTTATCTCCACTGCCAAGAGTGTCTTGGCACGGAGCGGCTGCAGCTCTTGGCAGCCAGGGCTTTGCGCGGGCAGATCTAAAATGGCTGCCAAGCGGCCTCCTGAAATGTCGCCGGCCTGCACTGGGCCAGGGCAAAGGCCACTGCGGCTGGGCAGGGCTGGAGGCTGTCACAGAGGCCAGAGGCCATTTCCCACACGGATAAGAGATGGTACCACAACTTACTGTTTTGTTTTGTTCCCTAAAGCTGCTTCAGAAACCACAGAGCATTATTGGAAGGCTACAAGTTAGACACACAAAGACAGGGGTCTGGTTCCAAATTCCATCTCAGTCACAGGTGAGCCCTCAACGCTTTCCACTAATTAAAGAAGCTCATTTAAATCTGTGTGAAAAGGTAAAATTTAATCCTCCTGACCACACTTCAGTTTACTGTGGAAGAGCATGCATGGGCCAGTTGCCATTTGCGGTGGTGAAATGTGCTCACACTCGGAGCCCCAGCACAGTGAGCGTGTACAGAAAGAGCACGCATGATCAATCTGCTTCTCTCAGCCTTTTAAAGGCTATGCTTCCCGTATATCATCCAAATAACCTTATAAAGCAATCTTTTTATGCTTTTCTCTGGCAAACACCTCGATCTGAGGAATTAATTGTCCATAGCACAAAACCCACCTAATTGAGACAAGTGAAATAAAATCCATAGTTCTTGCAGCTCTGCAAGACTCAGAAGCTGAGGACAGGGGCAGTGAGGAAGGGGGGGAGGGAGGGTGAAGGGCAAGAAGGAAAGGAATGAGGAAGTGAAGGGAGGAGGAGGTGGAGGGGACTGCGTGAAACTAAGATACCTTGAATTCTTCACAGTAGGAATATTTAAAAAAAAAAAAAAACCAAAGGGACAAAGGAACTAGTCCAGCAAGATGCATACTGTCTTTTGTCTTCTCTCTCTCTCTCTCTCTCTCTCTCTCTCTCTCTCTCTCTCTCTCTCTCTCTCTCTCTCAACTGAAACCCAGCTAAAATGTCCCCCAAATGCCAAATGTTGCCCAATGAGGCTACTGGGTTTTTCTTTTAAGACTTTTAAGGCGGTCCACAAGTTTAAGCTCAGGCTGATAGACACATTAGGACCAATGCACGATCCTGTAATCACTATTGGCAGTGATCACTAAGCTTCAGTTGAAGCCAGCATTCTTGCCTGTGCTCAGAGAATTCAGAGGTAAGACATGAACTCCAAAAACCTAACAGACTGGTGACACTCATTACATTTACTGTGCTTGCTCACATAAATGTCCGGTCGTTCGACCTTTAATTACATGCCCACACACTCAGCACAGCCACACTAATAATTTTTGCTTTTTTAAAAAATCCCCAGTATAATGGAAGAAGGCCTAACATCTCTGTAATGCTTATTGAGTGTGTGCACACGTCTATACAGCTGTGCTCACCCGGGCATGCGTGTGTGGCAACCACTGTCTTTCTCCACTGCTCTCCACCTCCGGGTTTTTTTGGTTTTGTTTTTTTTTTGAGGCAGGATCTCTCACCAAACCAGGAGATTGCCTCTACAGCTATACTGGCTATCCTACAAGCCCCTAGGTCCTCCTTTTCTCTACCTCCCAGCACTTGGATGACAGGTGCCAGCCATGGCCAGCTTTTATGTGGGTGCTAAGAATCCAAACCAAGGTCATAAAGCTTGAGCAATAAGCAAGTTACCCACTGAGCCATCCTGAATACGTTCCAAGGATGTATTACGTATACTATCTGCTTGCTATTATTCATCTAAAAACACAGAAGCATGGCCACTTTCCCTGGACATTTCTTAAGATTTGTTTATTTTATGTATATGCATGTTTTGTTTATATGTATGTCTGTGGAGCACATGCTACCTGGTGCCCTATGGAGGTCAGAAGAGGCCTGATAGATCCCCTGGACTTGGAGTTACAGACAGGTATGGGCTGGCATGTTGGTGCTGGGACTCGAACCTGGGTGCTCTAAGCAGAATAGCCTGTGTCCTTAATCACTGAGCCCTCTCTCCAGTCCTTCAGTAGAAATGTCTGCAGCAGGACAATTTCTCACCATTATTATGACTCTACATATAATTTTACATGAGTTGTCAGAACGGTACCTATCATAGCCATGTAAGGATGGGTCACGGTGAACAGTGAGCCAGAGTCCGTATGTTCAAAAGACTTCTCTAGCTTCCCTGGGGACTGACTAACTCTCTGAAAACTCGAGCTGCTTTAATTTACTTTTCTGAAGTTTTATGGTCTGATTCTACTAACTTGTCATTTTCCTCCTTGAGAGTTTCCAGATTCCAAAACAATAATCTATACAAGGATAATTCAGCCAATGGTGATTGATCACCTTCTGCATGCAGGGCTCTGTTCTAGAAGAAAGACCTAGGCAAGCAAGACCCTGGTTTACAGAACCGCTTGAATTTGCTTCTGTAAAGCCATGATGAATATTCCCCACATTCCAACCTGAAATTCTCCTTTCTCCTCCTTTGTGTCAGTGGCTGTTTGTTGAGAGGGAGTCAGGCTGGAAGTCACCGACAGGTCCTTTACATAACCACCACTGCATAGATTTCATTCGAGCAGGAATGAAAAAGGTGGGCTCTGATCACTGTCATTTTAAAACAAGAAATGTGGACCAATTGTGTTCAGCTAATACATGAAAAAGCAAGAAATTAAACCTGAAACAATCCTGACTCTAGAGTCCAATTTCAGTGATTGTCTTCCCAAGTCTGAGTGTCACTATTAGATCAAAAAATAAATAAATAAACTGTATGTAGAGATGTCACCCCTCAAGCTCCAGGGGCTCTTGGTCAATTCTCCTCACTTTTGACATATAACTTTCCAATATTCCAGACAGAGACCTCCCTTGAGTGGAGGCTGCTGACTGTGGCAAGTTGATACTGTGGTTTTGTAATGTGCTCAAACGGAGACCAGAAAACCCTGTTGCCCATGGCATGCCACAAATTGAAGCCTTGCTGGCACGCTGCAGTGACAGGCCAAGGGCCAGTGAGTACAAGCAGCTCCACAGTGATACCATCCTCATCAGTCACCACCCTGATTACACCCAAAACCTCCCAATCTCCCACCACAGTCCTGAAACTTCCAGGGGATCAAGTGCTCCCCTGCTAAGCCCCCTCTCCCTCCCAGGAACACTCTGATGTCTTCCACTTCCATTTCTTACATGACTGTTAATATAGTCTTTGTGGTTGGTGCCTTACCAAGGCTACCGGGCTGATGGCTTTCCTCCAACTGTAGAGAACAGCCAGTCCCTACTGTACCCCCCAGAGACAGAACTCCACCACCATCTTCAACACTTCCTCATAGACAGACCAAGTCCTCAGACAAGCGGTTCCTTGCTGTGGTGGACGTCCTCAGTTATAAGGCAGAACACAGCACTGGCAAATGCACGCGGCAACTGCCTCGGTTTGAAAAGATGGCACGCAACAGAACAATGATGGAAATAGAAGTGGGAAAAGTCTACTCCCAAGGAGTTCCATCGCCCCAAAGTCACGTGAGTCACTTTATACCTCAGAACTGGGAGAAGGAAATAAGATCAGATTTGTAAAAGCCGGTATGGCTTAAGTTCTGGTTTACTATGTGTGGAGTCTAATATTCATTCTCTATATATTTTTTACTTCCAGAAGGTCTGTCTATTTTTCTTTCTTTTCTTTCTTTCTTTCTTTCCTTTCTTTCTTTCTTTCTTCCTTCCTTTCTTTCTTTCTTTCTTTCTTCCTTCCTTTCTTTTTCACACAAAGCCCTTCAAGAGTGTTGTTAATGGAAGAGCATAAAATTCCTTGAAAAGTTTCCCCTCACCTTTAGGAACTTGGGGTTATTTTTCTTAGACCATTCAGCAATATTTAGAAGGTACAAAGGCCTCTTATCTGTGGGGCCTGGGTGGACAAACTGTATACTCCACAAAATGCTTCACCTGGTCTCAAGGAGCTAGATCATTAAATTCATCTAAACTCACTGACTAAATTGATCTATTTTTAAAAGCTTACTGCGTGATGTGATTTTTATAGACTTATTCCTTCCTTGTAAGATTCTAGACTAAAGGAGAAAGGAGAGAAGATCACAGGTTGGAAGAAGAAGAAATTGTGAAAGAATGAAAAGGCCATGCCATCTGATTCATAGCAGAGCAGAAGAAGGAGGGGAATATTCATCAGTGCTGACTATTGGACATACTCAACCACGACCTACAGCAAAACTATGCTGCCTCTGTCACGTGACTCACCAGTACAAATAAACTCAGCTCTTACATATGTCAAATCATATAAATAAGAAAATGCAGTAAATAGCCAGGTTTTTTAAAATGAAGATTTCTTTCAAAAATACACCTTTCCACCTACTTCTAGTTATCATTATTCATCTCAAACACTGAACTAATATTTAAGTGAAGTCTTTCGTGGCACTACTGCTGACGTCATACAAGCAGGACGGCCACAACTGGTCAGCAGTGTGGCGAGGAACGCCGACGAAGACTAGACGTTCACTAGAGAGCAACTGTGGGAGAATGCAGCTTTAATTGTGCATACATATTTTTATTCATGAAGATGAATAACCAACCAAATCCCACACTATGGTGTCCTGGCCTCATAAGACATTAATAAAGTTCCTTAAAGGTTTTGGCAGGGGGCCAGCACAGCCCATTAACTCTTTGCAAGCTGTAAAAGGAAGGGGAGCCACTTCGGTCTGTTTTGTGGTTATGAATGAAACAGTGGGCGGCCTGCATGGAAACGTCACTTTGGATATGGCGGTAGTCATGGACGCCTTGCCCATCAGTTGTGGAGAGCTGGGGAGAAGTGAATGCGTCCCACCACAGCCAGGCTGCAAGGCTGTACTGCAAAGCTAACCACTGTGAGCAGGGCAAGAGCAGAGGCCTCCAAGCTCAGGTCTGTGGATCTTGCTAATAGGCTGTCACACTGCATCTGGGTAAACGTAGCCACTGTGAAACCCAAAATTATAGAATACATCTTATGCCACTAAGCTGGTCTCTGTTCATGCTTTTCTTTTCTTTTTTTTTTCTTTTTTTTTTTTTTTGTCATAAAACCTTGCTGGTTGGGCATATACTTCATGAAGCCTGGACTGTAGAAATAGGAAAAAAAAATTAAAAAACAAAATTCTCCCTTTCCTGTGCTTTGTTTAACATGCTTGAGTTAAGTCATATAAATACCTACCACAATTGGTAGCCGCGTGTTTGTCTAACTCTGCCTAACAATGTGGATGGAAGTGCTGCACTTCTCCCCAAAGCTTTACAATACCATCTTTCCTCATTTCCACACCACCACAAACATTCTCCTTTGGGAAAGGCACACACTACCTCGCTTCCTTTCCAGAGCGAAAACTAGAAAACTCCAATGAAACTAAACATATAGAGAGGCATCCAAGTCACCCAGTAAAGCCCTGAATACCCAGGGGCCATCTAAGCTATGGGGTCAGCGCAAATACGTGGTGTATTTCAGACACCTTGATGGTTCAGATCTTTCATGTATATTACTAAATAATAAAAGTTGTTTGTTTGTTTTTAAAAAGTGTTACAAATAATAATTGGAAAGTTTTAAAATATTTTAATGATATTTTTGTTTGCTTGTTTTTGGGGTTTTTTTATTGATTTTATTGAACTATACATTTCTCTCTGCTCCCCTCCCTGCCTCTCCCCTCCCCTTCAACCCTTTCCCATAGTCCCCATGCTCCCAATTTACTCAGGAGATCTTGTCTTTTTCTACTACCCCTATACATTAGATCTATGTATGTCTCTCTTATGGTCCTCATTATTGTCTAGGTTCTCCAGGCTTGTGAGTTGTAGGCTGGTTTTCTTTGCTTTGTGTCTAAAAGCCACTTATGACTGAGTACATGTGATATTTGTCTCTCTGGGTCTGGGTTATTCACTTAATATGTTTTCTAGATCCATCCATTTGCCTGCAAATGTTAATACGTCATTATTTTTCTGTTGTGTTGTACTCCATTAATAACTTAAAGATTAAAATTCTGAGTTACAGACACTGAAAGCCTAGACTGCTTCATTGTTTATACCATTTTGGTTGTACGAAAAATATCTAAAATGTACACACAAACACATACAGGTCCATGTACACAACATATCCACACTCACATACTCTATAATCTCCAGCCAAACACAAATAGCATCATTAGTTACCTCTGGGTGACCAATTCATGTGAGGCCAAAAATGAACATTTCAAGGAGAAGAGAGAATAATAATAACAGAAAGCATAGTTCATTCTTTACTTTTGTTTAAAGTCTTATACTAGGAAAAAAACAGGAAGAATATTTTTAACCTTCACACGTAAGTGTTCTTGGCTGGGTCCTGAAGTGTCCTTCCTTCTTATTTCAGGTTTCGTTGAGTCCATCCAAAAGTGTTATTATTTTAGCTTTGTCTCTTGTATACGGTATGTTTTCTGTGAATTTGTTGCCTTTGACTGGGTAAAAATGTAGGAAATCTGGCAAGAGCTGAAATTCTCATCTATAGGAACCAATCCTTCTGTTTCTATTTGGACTAAAAGCCAGAAATGGTATTCAATAGTTGTCCTCTAATAATTTAGAATGTGTTAATTTTAGCATCTATATATGTTATGTTATAACCATATGCATACATTTATTATGCACATATATTACTCTATACTTGCATTATATCTATATGTATATATACTCTGCCATGTTAGAAACTGAAACTTGGAAAAGGCATGGTATAAAATTGTTATTTGTTCTATTTAAAAACAAGATTACCGACAATGTGATGGTTTAGCAGATAAAGACATGCCTCAATTCAGGAAAATTCATTGTGGGAAAAGAGAGAACTGACCCCAACAAGGGGTCCTCTGACCTTCACACTTGCTCATGCACAGACTACAAGACTGGTCCTAGTTTCACAAACCCAGCAACTCGGATAGAATAGTTTTTGGTGCTTAATGGTAGTGTATGTGTGTTAATAGTAACATTAAACTGCAGTACGCTTTTTAAACCTAAAATTAGAATTTCATTAGAAAAAAACTGCATCCACAGAACAACCTGAACTCAGATATGGGTGAAATCTGAGGAGTCTCTTAAAATAAATGCACGTTCTTACCTATATCAACAGTTCAAATCAAACAGAAAGAGATGGGATATGACAGTTGTGTAGACTGGTTCTATACTACCTAAAAACCAATGTAAAACAATAATTTTAGTGACTTAAAAATGGCAGGCACAGCTATGAAAAGCAGTGAAAATGGGGGGAGGGGACTGTGACTACCCTGTTGTCCACTTTAAAACAAAGGAAAAAGGCACTGTTCCCAATGCAAGCCATGGGACAAAGGTCTACCTTTAGAACACAGAACACAGACTCAGGTAAATCAAGACCCAGAAGCTGGTGCTGAAAGTCACGACCGGAAGTTGAAGGATTCCTGAGAGAGATGGGGCATGGAGGTCCTGGGCAGCTTCCCCACCATCCTGACAACTGCAGCTGACAGGTGCCGGTCCATCAGTCTGTTTCCCAACAAGACTAGGGAAGAACTCGTGGGCAGTTACTAAAACTGAGGATGAGGAGGCACAGATAAGACACCAACTGGGAAAAAACACTTAAGAAGGTGCTTTGGCATCAAGAAAGAACTAAAGCATTTAAGTGATCGCTCCCCTACTCAAAATATCCACAGTGAAATATGTCACTGGGTTTAATGGTAACTTCAGTTTAACTGGCAAGTAATGCATAGGGCTTTAGTGTTGATGCAAATAAAGCACCAACTGTCAAAGAGTAAGGACCACCACAAAAGGCTGGTAGGCATGCCTTAACAATGAATCACTCTGACACAAAACAAGTCCAAATTAACAATGTCTCTGAGACCTGGGCCTGCAGCTATGAGGCCTATCCATAATCTGCTTGAATGAGGAAACTAAAAGGCCAGTGTTAATAACCAATATACTTCTCTCTAAACAAAAAAAATCAAAACTACTGTAATTCACTTCAACACTTGATGAGTTCTATAACCCACTGCTGACTTACTATCGCTTAGAAACTGTTCATATACTCGGTTCCTGGTCTGGAAAGGTGTATGCGTGATCGTATACTCACTGGATTCTTACACTGAATCATCACTCAATGGATAAAACAAAAATGTAAACCCCAATGCACTACCTCATAAGAGGTTTACTACTAAAATGACTTGATAAGTTCAAAAGGCAACTAACAATAGTCAACCCAAAATACAAAATTAAGCACTTCAAACTTTTCAAAGTAATTCAATGCATCTCCAATTGAGCAGGAATGTGAATGACTTAGGTGAACCACATCAAATATTTTGTAACTCTTCTGAAACGAATTGTTTAAAAAATTGGTACTTTATAACAAAATAATTCCACTGAACCTAGTACCCTTTACACTTACAAAAGCTTTTCCTATGAGCCCCCTTATCCCAGTAACCTTGGGAGGGAGGTATCATTGTCCCCATTTCATAGATAAGACATTGAGGCACAAAGAGATGCAATGTTTCACCCAAGGCTCCTGCCTAGAGAATAATTAGCTCAAGTGACGTAAAGGCGACTTCCTTCTTCCCCATTCCAGCCCCAGAGACATGAACACAAAAGCGCAGCAGGGAAATGAAACACAGCTGAAAATTCCACCAGCCACCTCCTTGCTGTTCGCCTCGGCCCACTAGCACTTCTGTGATTGCTGCTGAAGGGACACAGAGCACTTCGTCGTGTCTTTAAAAACATCACAACAGATCTCTCGCTACCTGGAAAGTCTCCATCAAAGAGAAACATAGTAAGAAGTCTGTCGTGTAAGCAAGAGTCTCAAGAAATGACTTGCTTCCCAAGGCCGCCTTCCTTGGTTAAATACGGGATTCGCGATAGTTCTGTGGCTCGTCTGTCCTGCACATCGGGGGTTCTTCAGCTTTAACATGCCTAAGAATCACTTTCAGAACTTATTCTAACAGTTCCCGGCCCATCTGCAGGGGCTGAATAAGTCAGAGCAGAACCCTTGTCTCTGCATGTCACAGGAGCTCACAGGACGCCAATGCTACCAGTCCAAAGACCATATTGGAGAGCACAACGACGTGGTGATGGGGAACACTTCAGAGAGAATACCTGTGACTGTAATACTTGCCAGGAGGCAAGTCTTCTAAAGCTTAATAGATCCCAAGTATTTAGTGTACAGCACGTGGGCATCCGGGACTCTAACCAGATAACCAGATTCATCTCAGGATTCCACTTGGGATCGTCGTGGGCAGGAAGCCTTCACTCAGCTGAATCTTACATCCCTCACCTCACTCCACCCCACCCCAACTGTGCTCTCTGGTCAGAAGGCATGGTTCCCTTTGTCCCGACATTTCTAGGAGTTGTAACTGTTCTTACTTACCTCCGTTCTCAGAAACCTGGAAGTGGTCAGCGAATGGATCTCCGCCCCGCCCCCTCGACCCCACCCTTGCTCTTATTCTTCCACACTCAGCTTCCACCATCACCTCGTGTCTTCTCTCATGTCCTTTAACAGCCCAGTGCCAGGCAGAGTGCGCATCCGCTCCTCCCCTCCCTCTGTACCACGCCTCACTCTACCTCCTTCAAGGGGACCACGGCCATCACCATCCCTCACTCACCACCAGTCCCTTCACACAGAAAAGAGGTGGAACACCCAACGAGAGCTCTTGCTGAGCTGCACACCCCCTTCGTCAAGTCTCACTTTCCTGCTGTCTGGCCTGTGCCCTTCTCTGAAGGGTCTGTGCCCACTCGTAGCACTCTGGCTTCAGGACCAGGCCCTGCGCAATCACACACAAACCCTACTCAGAAGGGGTCAAAGGGCAGTTTAATGAGCTGTCACGTCTGGAATACCTCCACTTTTGAACTAGAGGCCCGGTGTGCTTTGTCGGCATGCTGAAGGCACGCCGTGGAGCTGGAAACCGTGTGAGTTCTCAGAAGGCTCTAGAGCTGCTTACCCCTCTCACCTCTTCTACCTGCACTGGCCAGGCTCCCAGCACCCTCCTGCGCCTGGTCCCCAAAACCAGACTGAGCTTTCCTCTAAGAACTGGCCAACTTTCTTCTCTCAGATGGAAATATGTATGTATGTTTATATATGTAAACATGTATGTATTTTCCTTCCTCTCTATATTGGTATTTTCCTAACTGTACTTTCTTTTCTATGTTGACTACCAGGAAACTCTTGCTTATACAGTACTGATTCTCTAGCAATGAACATTTCTGAGGTTTCTACAACTATATAAATCTGTGCTCTGCTGGGTTCCAGTATTCTAGTTCTCCTATTTCTTTGACCCTAATTCTCTTTTCCATTTGAAACTTACCCTTATGATACTGACTGTGAAGGTCCTACTCTATGTGGCTTATTCTACAGTGCATCACACACAGGGATGATGAAAAAACTACAAATAATCACCCAATACAATCAACTGAAACAGACCCAACCCACATAAAACAAGTACATATGTAGCCGTGTGTCTGTAGTATGCTTCTTAAGATCATATGGACACAAGGGCTCAGTCGAATGCTTTCCTAGCATGGGCAAGGACCTGGGTTCAGTTTCCAGCACAAGAATGGAGAAAGGAAAGATAAACATGGATTAAGTGTAAGAAGAAAAGGACACACACGAGAAGGAAGAATGGGAGGGACATTTATTTCCCACTTCTAGCTGTACATAGCAATTACATTAGGTAAATGCATCCCTTTTCACTTCTGCAGGTACGGAGTTGGGGAGAGGAATCTTACGCCAAGGTCATTAACAAGGCGCTAAGCAGAGCAGGCAGCAAGAGAAACGGCTACAGAGGTTTCATTTACTTTCCAGACACCACCTTGCACCGCAGTTTACAGCAGACTGGGTAGTGCATTTGTAACATCAACAAAAGGGGAGTGAGATGAGTGCACGTAACAGGAATGAGGAGACTGAAAAATATGATCTCCCTTGCCCACGTACTGGTTTCAATAAAACACAGAAAGCAGTAACCTCAGTCATCTCAGGCATGAGCTGACTGGACGGACATCTGCATGGACCAGCTGAAGGTCATTTTAAGAATACACGACTGATTAAGGTTAACTAAATAAATAATGAAGGGTGTGTCTACTAATGGTGAAATAGTCACTAAACAAATGTGTGAAACATTTGATTGTCCCCTTCTGGAGATACAGCTCACTGTAACAATGCACGAGGACCTGGGCCAGATCCTCAGCACAAGGTGGGGGACAGAGTCATAAGGGAAAATAAACTTTCTACTTAATTCTCATTCTCAAGAAGCCAAAGATGTATCATTTATTAACAGGGATGGTTTTTATTCTGACCAGTGTATGAGAATGAGTCAACATGCCGGTGTCGGTTATGATTTCTCGTGTGCTACTCCATTTGTGTTTAAAGAAAAAAAAATTACTCTTAGTATCGAAGCATAATTTTTTAATGTATTTCTTCTTATCTTTTAGCTCTGTGTATGTATGTGTCCTGGTGTGGGTCCATGCACGTGAGGCCCAGAGGCCAACGGCATCACATTCCTTGGAGTTGCAGTTAAAGGTGGTTGTGAGCTGCGCGACATGGCTGCGAGTGTTGGGAACCAAACTTTGGTCTAAGGAAATACAATACAAGCTTTTAACCATTGAGACGTCACTCCAATCCTTTCAAAATGTGCATTTTCTTCAAGACAGGGTTTATCTGTAGTCCTAGAACTCTGTAGACCAGAAAAGTATAGTTTAAACTGGTCTTGAAGTAGAAAAGTAGAAAAGTAAAAAGAGTTCTCATCTGATTTGTCCATCCTCTTGTTTTATAACTTAGATCAATGACCTGATACCTCAGAGTTTCTTCTTGAAGGCCTCTGTCCTGGATCTGGGATGTTTCATGCAATTCCCAGCATGGTTAGCACACTGCACGTGATAGCTGTGTAGTAACTATTGGTATCATCATCACTTAGTAATGGCAATAAAGCTGGTACATTTCAAATTGTAACGGATGCAGTAGAGTTCAAATCTAGTTAAAAGATAATGTTAGGCTTGGCACTGAGATTTCTGTCTTGTCCGAGGCATCAAAACCTGCCTGAGACAAGGATATGGTGATCAACGACTTTTCTTTTTCCGCTTAACTAAGCTTTGATGAGTGGCAAAACGCCTAAACAACCTCAAATTAATAATCATTTGTAAAACATCAAAATCGACAAGCAAGAGATGCTTCTCAGATGGGGCAAATCCATGCGGACCTGCAGGCACCTGTACACTCCTTGCTAAGCTGCTCCAGTGTCCTGGTGAGGATGGAGTGGACAGCAGAATCAATAGGAAAGTCTTCAGGGTTTGGATGCCTGTGTGCTAGTGAGTGTGTGGGAAGCACTGGAGACGGGATGAGCCCCACAAAAACTGAACCTGAGAAGGGGCGTCTGTCCCCCATCACTACAGTTTAGGGCCCATGTGGACCTAAGCAGCAGCCTAAAAACCAGCAGAACTACACTGTCTTCCTTCATAGACAGTGGCAGAATATTTACTGAAATAAAATAGAATGTGTGTGAGTTCCGTAACATTAGAATCCTTCTGTATCTTTAAGTGAAAGCCTTGTTGTCTGCATTAAATTGGCTGTTTTGTTCAATCTCTTATTGATACTCAAAGAAATATTAGCATTAATCACAGAGCATTCAAGCAACAAATTTCTCTTAGGTTTTGCATTTTATATATAACTATGTTTAACTCACACTGTTTCCTACTTAAAGTACACAGAATCTAAATTAGATTACTGTGCAAATTATTTCTGGTGTGGACATGAACAATCAAAATACAAGATTCACAAACTATTTAATAATGCTGCAAACTCTAAGTTTATATTATTCTAAAAGAGTCATCAAATCTTGATCTGAAAGGTCACTTGCTGATTATCTGATTTAAGACAGGATTTCACTGTATCAATATTTATTATGTACTCATTTATCCTGTTTCATTCTCTGAAAGATTGGAGGACACTTACTAAAACATACACATCACTGAGATAAAAAAAGAAATATGAGTTCATCTGAGTGAAGAGAAAAATTAAGGTAAGCAAGTACGTACGGGTATCAAGCCTTTATATCCTGGTACATGGTCAGAGAGCTGTTCCAATGCTCTAGGCTCCCTTTCTTCCATATTTGCTGAGAGTTTGTACCTCACCAAGATCTAAGGGTATTTTAGAAAGAGGCAAGGATGTCTCTACCCAGCAAGGCAGTAAGAATAATGAGGTGTGAACATCTGGGCAGGCCTAGAAAGGGCAGACATGTTCCCAAAGGAAAAAAGGGTATTTTTCCAAGAAATGGGGCAGACCTCATCACAGTGCACTGCAGGCCAGATACGAAATAGAAATGATAACATTTTATAAAAGTTGGATTGCTTTATGTCTAGGATCCTTTCAAGAATGTGACTTTGAATAACCTCAAAGCCAGTCTGTCTTCAGAGCTCTGCCCAAACTCCTCAAGCAGCAGCTGATGAAACCCAGATGCCACCAACCACACTGTGTCCAAACCAACATGGCTTAACTGCAGCATGTGAAGCCTTTCCAGAATATCAGTGTGGGACTCGAGATCCTGGGAAGACAATGAGGAGCTCTGAGGCCATGCTTAGCTGAGGTCCACCTGGTATCCTGATGACCATGGATGCATGAGTTCAGTCTACATATAGTTCTCTTCACTGCTGATACGTGGTCCTGATATTTGGTCTACTGGTGGCTTTACTGAGATACCAAAGAGGTTACTACTACTGCCCAGGTTTAGGCTGTCTCAGGCATCAGGAATGTGCGGTCTCTTTTCCCCATGAACTCAGTATGACAATGAGCCACCTTGCTTCTAACCACTGCCACCGTCAGGTAGTGTATTTCGGTCTTGGAGGCACTGTGCAGTATTTTTGGGAAGAAGCACAACTTGCCCTCTGGGGACATAAGCCACGCCTCTCAGTTCCTCCAAGCAGCTTCAGTTCAACACCATTGACCTCACTGTCCCACCACAAAGACATTTCTCAAGTGCTCTTCATGAAGAAATAAATGGCTACCATAGACATTTCTCGAGTTGGGAGAGACTTTGATGGCATTAGCCCCTTTCTTGTCCCAAATGTTAAATCCTGTAGAGTATGACACAATTTTTGACTGCCTCCTTCTTCCTTGCCTAAAGGTTTGTGTTGTTTTGATTCTGTATACTTAAGACTACCAACATTTCCAACAAAACCAACAAACCTAAGATCTAGCTAAGTATCAATATCTTGATAATAAATGGGACTTATTATGCAGGCATGTAGCTAAAACCAGCATTGTTCTACAGTCTTCAGAAGAGTGTTAGTAGCCATTCATCTTGTGATAACACATTTAAAATTTGGACTTGAAAAGATTCTCCCTAATAAGATATAATTTAGGATAAGAAGTCAATGGTGCAAGCCTAAAGATCAAGCTTGCTACTTCAGTTTATAGACTCCTCTACGCAAAATTACAAACAACTTTGCACTTGGCGCCATAGCACTGACTCAGGCCAGGATCTTGCTCATCCGGTTATTTCTACTTTATATGTACTTTACAAAGGAGGTATCTTCCCTGGAGGTTATTTTATTTATTTTACTAACGAGGAAGTAAAGCTAGAGAAGAAACTAACTGCCAACCAACCAGAGAAGAAGTAAGGGGAAAACTTTGAGTATATGTGACACTATAGTTTATAAATTCAAGAAATAAAGGGATAGGGATATAGCCTAGTAGTGGTAGTGTGTGTGCTTGCCTGGCATACACAAGGCCTTACTTAATGAGAAGGAGAGGAAGGGAGGGAGAGATAGAGATAGAGATAGAGATAGAGATAGAGATAGAGATAGAGATAGAGATAGAGATAGAGATAGAGAGGGAAGGGAGGGAGGGAGGGAGGGAGGGAGGGAGGAAGGAAGGAAGGAAGGAAGGAAGGAAGGAAGGAAGGAAGGAAGGAAGGAGTTAGAAAGCAGGAATTCAGAATATGCAATTTAGCAAGTTCTTCTTTACACGATGCAAGGAAAGCTGTGGCTCATAATATAAAGCTGTCACAAGTCCTCCCAAAAGCTCGATCCATTTCATCAGAACCCACAGCATGACTCTGAAGGCAGTGGTTAGACACATGAGAAACAGAAGGCTTTCCTGTGAGAGGAAGAACTGCACCAAGGACTTTTCTCCATTCTCAAGCTAAGGAGAGCATCTAAACCAGCAGGCCTGTGTCCCCTGCAAGTATCAGTCTGGTCCCTCTACACTCTCTGTATTGAACAGTCAAGGCATTGTTCCTGAGCTATATCTGGAGGACACATTGCCTCCTCTGCAGGTGAAATCAAGGCAAAGTCAGGGAATTTGATCCTGAATTCTCCTCAGCAAGAATCACTGTGGTAGTGTGAATGTAGTAGTCCCTATACGCTCACAGGGAGTGGCACTATTAGAAAGTACTTGTTGGAGTAGGTATGGCCTTGCTGGAGGAAGTGTGGCACCGAATAAGCAAGCTTTGAGGTCTCATATATGCCCAAGCCACACCCAAGATCTCAGTTCACTTCCTGTTGCCTGGGAATCAAGATTTAAGACTCTCAGCTGCTTCTCCAGCATCACGTCTACCTGCACACTGCCTTGCCCAACCATGATGATAATGGACTAACTCTGAACTGTTAACCACCCCAACTAAATATTTTCCTTTATACGAATTGCTGTGGTCACAGTATCTCTTCATAGAAATAGAGGCCCTAAGACAATCACTAAAACACTCCAAAGTTTATCTTACTATTAATTCTGAATAAAGAATGGGGAAGCAGATCTGCTACAAAGTAAGTCACAAAGAGAGCAGTGTTTTTTGTTTTTTAATTAGTTCATACACAAGAAATAAGACAAAACATCTCTACGGTGCTGTCTTAAAATCCTTGGTGGTTCCCTGGCTTAGAGCGATGCTTTGAATGTCATCTATACCGCTATTTCACTAAGCAAGGTCTCTACTACTTCCATAAGGAATCAGAGTTCAAGGGAAACTAAGAGTTTTGTGTGGGAACCAAGCTTTTTCCGTTATCTCTCAGAATGATGATGGCTTCATAGTCTAGCTAACAGTGGACCCCCACCAGCAGTTCCATAGAATACCCTGTAACCCTCGAACCCTCTACCTCCCCGACAGTACCACTTCCAGTGCTGCCTCCTCTTCTCTCTGCCCGCCCCCAGCTCTTTACTCTTTCAATGAAATCAAAGTGGAAACCTCCTTCCTGAACTCCTCATCTGTAGAGATGAGCACATGCAAGCAAGTTTCTACTACTTAACGGTTCTACTCTTCACGTGGTGAAACTGTTCACGCACCATAATCCCATCCCCCTGCCTCTGCTGGGTGAACCAGCTATTACTCTGTCTGCCTGCCCATCCTTACCTTCAAGACTGTGAGCTCCGCTAGGACCTCAACGTGAAGAGAGTTGCTAAAGGGCGTATTTCCAGATCAAACCAAATGTCAACACAGCAGGAGTTCCTGCCCTCCGGATCCCAGCTTCTGCTGGATAGTTCTCATTTCATCTAAAGCCCAATCCTCGTTTACCATGGGGACTGTCCTGTATCTCAACATGAGAGGATTTTCACGGTTTGAAAACATGAGCTTCCTAAATCCCAGATTCGGAATCTCTGCCTTGCTACAATTACTAATGTGCAGTACTGATCACATGGAAGGTGCTAACACATTCTCACACCCGGAGTCCACAACAATTCTATAGAGTGGGTGGGATTACATCAGACTACCAATATTCATCTAGTTTGATGTATAAGTCTGTTACTATGTGTTTATATGGACATAATATAGCCTCATTTTGCAGTTGAGGTTAATAAGACAAAATGCCTTGCCCAAAGTCATATACCTCAAATATATGAGCCTCCAAAGGCTATACTGCTTCCCAAACATCTCTGCCTCCCCAGCTCTGCAGAGCTGGTCTGGACTTGGGTTTCACTCTTTCCGTCACTTCCTTGTAGGGCTTAGGAACAGCCTCCTCCCAAAGGCATTTCCTGGTAAATCCTAAGACGAGCTGATCCCTGCCGCTAGAATTCATGAGATAATTGAACAGGCTGCCCTCTGGCACACCTCTAATGCCCCCCAATCACTCGATACCAAGCATTTTTCTCTTCTAAATGCACCCTTAGTGAAGACACTCAGCGAGTCTGTCACTTTCCCTCTGTGAGCTTCTAATTTCCCACTTATAAAATGAGCAGATCAGAAAGGTCCCGTGAACCTCTGATTTCTTTTTAGTAGAAATGATATCAATGAAGCAACGAACTTGCTTTTAAAAATGAAGTTGAAGCACAGATAGATAAAGGCTCCACTGTTTATGAGAAGAAGGCAGAAGAGTCTACCTGCTTAGACGCCTAATAATCACCTCTCCCTCCAGAACCCACACAGAAATCACCCCTGGCTTTGCAGGACATAACTGCTGTCACGTGCTTCTGCTGGTCCCTGCAGCACACTGATTCTCTCTGGTATTTTGATGGTGCAAATACTTGGTTCTTTATCATCTTTGTACAGACACTATCTCTCCAAAATACTTTCTATGTTCCGCTCTCTAAGACACTGCTTGGAGCATGAAATTCCCTTGTTCAGACACCCACAGCACCCCCACTACCCACTATGTCAGGCAAATATCTGAGGTGATCACTTAAACTTCCCGCTCTGATCTACAATACACGATCCCCAGAAGATGCACACCATAGATTTTACTGATTGAATTAGATGGCATGCTTGAGGATAAAAGGGACCTAATGCTAGTGGGTCTGACCTAATCAAATGAGCTCCTTAAGTGGAGACTCTTCTGCTGCTTGTCTAAGAAGACAGGTCAGAAAGCTTCAAAGGAAGAGAAGGGTCCTCACTGGCTAAAGGATGGGAAGGAATTCAGGCAGCCTGTAAGTACTGAGCACAGTCACCAACAGGTAGCAAAGAAACCATATACCCTCAAGGGGTATACGCAGTCAACATTACCAAGAAGCTTTCAATCAATCTACTCCCACCCTTACCTGAGCCTCCGGAAGACACTTCACCCCAGGTCAAAAGCTGAATTTAATCTCGGAATAAATAGGGCAGAAAACACAGTTCCATGGCACAGGTTAGCTTGTGAACGGGGCTAATTTAAACCAGTAAATTTGGTGGCATTTAATGATACAGCCTGAAGCATTTAGACCTACAGAATAATATCACTGCATCGTCAGACATTCCTGTCCCCAAAGGTCCTTTCCCCCATTCCAGTCTCAACCCTTCTAATGCTTCCTCTAGCAACTCAATTGCCATACGAACTGGTGCCCTGGGCTGTGGCCCGGGACAGCCTCCACCAGACCTGCCTTCCCTGTACGTGGAATTGAGAAACTTTTTCTGTGGACCAGCTCAAATCCCACTTTCCCCCTCCCTGTCTTTATAAGTCACAGTGTCCCACTCATCCTTCCTGCTGTGTCTTCACAATGCCACCTACAACTCTAAGCATTAAATTACAAGTCTAAGGGACACTCGGGGAGCAGAGACAACACAAGGAAAGTCTTACTCCACCCTGAGGAAAGCCAGGCTGCATTCTGAAGCAGAATGAGTGGAGACCACTTACTGCCCGTGTTCACCACGTGGGTCCTAAGACTCCAGTTCTGGCGAGCAGTACTAAGTAACTCCTCTGCCGCACCGCTTAGCTGAGCTGCACCTGTTTGCCACGACTGCAGCGAGTCTAGTTCTCATCCATATTTCCCATAAACAGCACTTTACCTGAACACAGCTTAAAATTATGAATCCCGATTTTAATATTTTTTATAGTTTATACATACGTGACAACCACTAATTAATGAATGACCATGTGACTTCCTTTATTTCATAACTTCTTTCTTTATTGTATAATTCAATAATTCTGTTTCATCAAAAGGTAAAATTCTGACACATCACGTTCAAAGAATGGAGGAAAGAAGGAGAAGGAAGAGATCTTCATCAGTCCTAGCTCTGTTCCTCTAACTCTACCAAATCTGCATCTCCCAGGAAATGCAAGTGAGCCTGTCTGGTAGACACAATGCTAAGAATGCACCAGGAACCTTTGAAGTCCTTTGTGACCCTGCTCTTCTCGGCCCCATCAAGGCACTCTGAGTGCCAGGGACAGGTGACCTATTTTGTCACCCTGGCAAAGAGGTCTATACTTACCACCTCTCACCTACAAATCATCTAAAACAATATTGAAAGAATTAACTAAGAGAAATAGAAAAAAAATCTTCCTCAATATATTCCTTCTAATCTCATTCGTTATTATATTTCCTGGAACAAGTAATCGCTCTTAAAAAGTATTTCTACACAGAAAGCTTTCTACAAAGAGGCATCAACAAAGCAGAAAATAACTGGTGGACTACTCAGGAAAACAGACTGTCCTCTGTTGAAGATCCCTGCTCACGGCCACCACTCTCAATTTTTGGTCCTTATTTCATAGCTGCCCGGAAAAGCTTTATTTCCCTAATAATAGATCACTGTGATTTACAACAGATAGCTAAAAAACAAATAGGGCATCTGAATTGAAATTGCCAAAGAGAAAGGATATACATGATCACAGTTTACTACTCCATCTTGTCTGTCTCTTCCACAATTTTGACTTTACCATTGTCAGGTTCTTCTTACCTCTAAAACGGGCAGACAACATTTTAGAGAATGCTAAGTGCTTGTTCAATTGTATGAAGTTTGTTTGAAAGCATTTTTATCTTTTCTATACGAACACTTTCAATCTTAATTTTTATAGGAACTTACAAACTTATCTCTTAGCAAATTTCAGTATTACTACCTATGGCTCTTCAGCTACTCAGACATTATCAGGGCCACTTGTCTTACAGAATTATAATTCTACAGTAGTCGTGCATGTGTGTGCACGAACACGTGTGTGCATGTGCATGCGTGCGTGTGTGTAATTGTGTGTGTGTGTATGTGTATGTTAGCTGAGATTAAACCCAGGGACTCACACATTTGGCAAGTATTCTACCACTAACCCACATCTCCAATCCCTTCAGTATCTATCTAGCCCTTCCTAAGTACCCCAACCCCTCATAACAAAATCCTATCCCATTATCTAAATGTTTAACATTTTTAAATTACGTATATAAATGAGAATTGGAAACATTTGTTTAAAGGTAAAAAACAACTTTGTTTTGGAATACATTTGATTTGTGTATCTGGAGCTCTTTTATCTAAAAAAAAAAAATGCCCTTAAGTAGACAGATAAATAATTAATGAAGTAAACAAGCCATTTGTAAGGGTTCAGTGATTGACACTAGGTTCACCTTACACCCACTGTGTGCTCTCCCCAAAAGAACCGCACACCTTAGAGATGTTTGAAAGCAACAGTTGAACATGGGAAGAAGCAAAGTGAAGGATGGTAGCTGGTGCATCTGTGGGTTCGTGGGTTTAGATTTATAAGGAAATCTCATTTTATGGAAACGACATGAAAAGACCTTCACTGCCTGTAAGAGTACAGACTGAAGTGAAAATAACAGAAGGTTACCAAGCGTGCTGGGTTGGCCTGTGACTTAAAAGCAAACCTAGCTCTGCCAGAGATTCATTTTGGGTTTGCTAGAATTCTGCATACAAAGAACAAACAAACAAAACAAAACAAAATTTCAGAAATGCCAAGCAGAGTCTTTAGGGGGTGTAGGCCAATATGCTTCTTTACTATTGATGGTTTGTTTTGTTTGTTTGTCGATTGCCTGGTTGATTGGTTGGTTTTTGAGACAGGGTCTTCCTATGCTGCCCTGGCTGGTTTGAAGCTCTTGGATAGTCAAGACTGACTTGGAACTCACAGAGGTAAACTTGCCTCTGACTTCTGAGTGACAGGATTAAAGGTGTGCAACCCCATGGCCAGGATTACTTTTTTCTTTTACACTAACCATATACAATATTTGGTCATTCTCCTGAAATACAGGTTTTTCCAGTGGAATGGCTTAAAGTTCAATAAAATCATTAAAATATGATTTACAAAACTAGTAAAAAGATTACATTACTTGAGAATTAAATTGGCTATCATTGTTTATTATACTATTAATAAAATAATTAATTGAAGAAGCACATTCTATACATTTTAAGGAGTCTATTCCTTTTCTACAATCATTTAATGATAATTTGACTTTGTAAAACAAGTTTAAAATATTAATTCATTAAGAAATGAAACCTATTTCTTTTTTGAAACATATTTCTTTTAATAAGCTAATAAAGGATATTTGCAGAACAATTTTGGCTCATATCTATTAAACAGAGTCGCTGTCAAGAAAATCAATGAACATGGAAGCCTATCAGTCCTTACAACTCATGTAAGATGACCTTCATTTCTAGAAGCAAATATTTAGAATGATCAGGTAATTGCTAATCACATTTTTAGGTGAATACTAGATTAATATATCCAAAAATTAGAAATGAATAGTTGAGTTATTCAAATAATTCTAACTTTATCAGAAGTTAAAAATTATAACTAATTTTCTTGTTCAGATTTAAAATACTTTTGTCACAGAATCAAGACAGGGTTAGGAGGGTGAAATCTTTCCCAAATGTGCAAGGAATTCTTACCACTTTAAAAACTATGTACTAGGAAGAAAAACAGAGCTGACATGGATGGAATTTTATAAACTGAGCATTTTCCCAGAACCTAAATATATGACTAATAAATGAAAAATTAACAATAGTATTGCAATCAATATTTTAATATCTATTTATGCAATCAGTGTTTTAATATCTATTTCCTCCAATGGCATGTAATTGCTGATAATGAGCACCATTTGTAGATGTTAAATATAAGCAAGCATTTTACAAGAAGTTTCACAAAAGTTGGCTTTTAATTCTTAATACCAACCATAGAGGTGGGGACTATTAGAGATGAGGAATGAGGCTGACCATGTAAGAACTTACCCAACTTAGTGCTCAGACTGAGCTGCATAAGCCTGAACAGAAGAACTGACCCACTTAAACTCTTGAGTTTGGACAACATTTGGACATTACTATGACATGAATTTAAACTGATTGTATACTTTTTTTTTTTTTACAAATCTTTAACATAATATTTAGGGGGTGCAAGACAGCAGTTAGCAACTGAACTTAGAGTTGCGCATATGCTAAGCACATGTGCAATCTCCAGCTCCCTCCCCATTCTTAACGCAATACTTCTTGAATATGGAAATCTTCACTTTCACCCAGTGAAATTAATTACTCTACATTTCACCAGATGAATCACCCAACTTTATTCCCCCATCTTACTTATTACATAGAGTAATAATAAGAGACATGAATCTAAAGACACTGTGTGGAAGTAAACTTTAAAAGTAATTATATAAGAAGAGAAACACCTACATCAAAGTCTTCAAATGACCAAAATGAACTTTATGATTCTTCTTTTCCACATCTTAAACACTCAATGTCTTACTTGAACCCGCATGCAGAAGCCACACTAAGTTTTTGTGGTCAAACTGTAAGCATTTCATTCTTCCTTTAATTTCTTTCAGATATATTAATTACATATTAATTCAAATTGCTTGCAAATTATAGTATATTTGTTTTGGAAACTATTCTCAAGGAAAAGTTTGCTTCCCAGCCAAGCTTTACCCCTATATAATAAAAGAATCTAACAGTTAGGTTCTTTCAGTCCACCTTGCCTCTCTGTGCTGATATTTTCATTCTATTGGAGTTCATTAAGAATGTAATTTCTCTTTCCATGTGAGCCCAAATATAATGTATGTTCTCCGTACTCAAAATAAAATAAGGATGGTACATTTTAGATTATTAGAATTTTTTATTTTTTTTTTCTTTTAAATTTTTCTTTCAGTGACTTTAGTACAACTGTTATTACATATACTTAAAAAATTCATTGGAGAGTTTTATGGGAAGGCAAAACAGAAAAAGACATTTATAGTGAGTATTTAAAAAGAGGTACCCTTTAGTATCACAAGAGAATAAATAAAATTAATTTTTTGACATTTCTGTATTCTCATACAAACAATCCCCAACTCACTAATCAACAGAACAATATCTGAGCAAGACCAAGTTACTCCACATTCCAGCATGGATGGGGACGAGCTCACAAGACCCAGGGTTTCTGGGGAAGGGAGAGGGACAGCTGGGAGGCTTGCTCCAGTGAGTGGCCCATACCATTGACATAAAGCAGCACTAGCTGGCTTCAATGGGTAAACAAGAGGAGGAGGTAGTGGCAGGGGTGGTAAAGCTGGTTGGGAGGGAGATGGTCTGGAAGTGGGCTGGGGAGAATGGGAGATGAAGACAGAATACATCATACACGTGTATGGAATTCTCAAAATACATTTTAAGTTACATGTTTTTAAAAAAGTCTCTGGCATATGAAAGATTCTTTTCTAAGATTGGACAAGAAGAAAGGGAGTAGCTGGCTTTCCTAGCACAAACTCTCTGTCCTGAGCTGCATTCCGCTCTAAATCCTGTGTTCCCACCCTTCCAACTCCAGAAGGACTAAGCCCTAAACTCCCACCAGTCCTGGGATTACACCCCACTCCTGCAGCCACTAATGTCCACTGGGTGCTGGAAGGGAGCCAACTATATGAATTCAATCAATCAATTTTAGTAATTGACTTCTTTTCAAAGGAAAGGTTGATGGGCCTGAATAAATTTCTAACTTGTGCTATTTTAAGACAATATAAGAAAGGAACGTAAGAGAATTCAGACAGAATACAAATGGAAGAAATCTGTGGATCGGGAGCATGGCCCTTCTTCATTCCCATCCGCAACCACATGCCAACTGGATTCTGAGACGAGACATGACAGACAGACTGCGGCCATGTCTTCACTGCGTTTGGGGTGCATCAGGGAGAAGAGGCTTGGTCGAACCTTGCTGGGTCTTTCCAACAGGCATTGATAAACAGTTGCTCAGCGGAATGAGTGAGTGCCATGGGAAGTCATGGAGTATGACAGACATGTAGGATAAGGTGCCAAGGGAAACAGGGCATCCAGAAAGTCTTTGCTAGGCACACTCCTGGATTGGAAGAACAACAATGCTATCTGTCTGGAAGATCCCCTGAATTTCAGGGGCCTGAAATAATTTCTGTCACATAGTAGACTTTTAATAAAAATATGGGAAAAAAACCAAAAAGTTACTTTAAACTGAAAGCTGAAGGATGAAGAAAATTAAGTGGAGGAAGTTCTTCGGGTATAAAAAGTGGGGTTCTTGAACAAATTTAAAAAAAAAAAAACAGAAGCTATAGTCATAGGTAAGAAACTCAAAGGAGGGAGGAAGAAACAGGTCAGCAGAGATAGCACAGGTTAGATCAATAGCCTGGGCTATGAGGCTCTGTAATAGTCTGAGATGTTTCCCAGAGACCGACAAGCTCCTGCATGCAGCTGCCCCACTTGTATTGGGCTTCCTGCAACCATTGTCCTAACATGGCGGACGCAGGAGAAGCTGCTGGGTGACACTTGGAGAGTAAAAACGGTGGCTGTAGGCAAGAGAGATGAGTACCTTCAGCTTCTAGACAGGACCTGTGAGGGCCACACCAAAGCAAAGCTCTATAACTAAGCAGAAGCACACCATGAGTATTTGAGTACTGAGCCTGTGACTTTCCCACAAAAGAAAACTTCACTCTGAGACACTGGAGGTTCAGACTGTTACTGACTAGAATGCGGCGTCAATGAGAGCCGCCAAATAAAAACAATTTGCGGTTTAATTGATGTATACAACCCTGTGTGTGTGCATGGGTGTCTGTGTTTGTCTGTGTGTTTGTGTGTGTGAAAGAGAGAGAGAGAGAAGGGAAGAGAGAAGGAGAGAGAGTCTCATCCGAAGGTCAACATTGAAAGAGTAGAGGACTATACACTCCACTGTTCAAGGGCGACAGAAGAAAACGAGGCTGGACTCAAGCAAGAAGCCTGACCCTGTGAATCCAACACTGAGCATCTGTGCAGTCCGGGTACCTGCTTCTTTATCACAAGCTATTTTGATTGCTGGGAGAAGAAAAGCACTAGGTAGAGATGATTTGCTCTGGGTCTTTTATGGGAAGAACAGATTACCTCCCTAACACTTGGTTCTTTTTAAAGGTGCATTTTCTACCTTGCCGGTATGATTTATATTAATGAGAGGTTTAAGACAGGTCTGAGCTGAAGAATGACTGCCGATGGTGAAGTGCAGTAATTATACACCGTATGACAGGACACAGGAGCGGCTCCTACAAGGGAGCCGCACAACATGCCAAGCTAATCCTCCGTGCATAAAAAGGGGGACTACTTTGCAGGCTGGCTGATTTTAAGCTCCAGTTAACAAAAACCCTTTTTGTTGAAGTCTAAAACAAGAATGGGTTAACAAAAGCAAGGACGGGGGAATCTCGGTTTTCCTTTCTTCACGAAATATAGTATTACAGGACTTACAGGTTGTGAAAGGCCACGGCGTGGTTGAAAGACTTGAGAGAGAAACAAGGTCTTCGCCAACAACAACAGACCTGAAACGTCTCACGGCAAAGCCGGCCTCTAATCAGGACAGAGAGCTAGGGTTTGAATCTAGCCATTTGCTGTTATCTGTTCGTTTTTTAAGGAGCTAAAGGTACAGAGCAGGAAGAAGGATCAAGGGCAAGGTGAGGATGGAGTGGGCTCAAGGATGATAGAAAGAAGCCGAAGCCAAGGTGGGCAAGCCAATTGCGTTTGCGCTGCTTATGCCTGGCTGCATTTTCTCATCCAAAAGCCACTTCTGGACAATAATGAGACTCCATAAAACATCTGCCTTGGGATTATGACTCCGTCACACTGGGAGTTTTCACTTCAGACAGAACAGCCCGGGCTGAACTCTGGGCCCGCCTGTCTTTGCGCTCCAGAATACACAGAACCCTTCGCCACCAGCAAGGACGACCGGCAGCACCAGCATCCACCTATGCTGCAAAGAACAGCAAGTAAGCAAACATCACATAAAAGCCGCTGGGCTTCCAACACGCCACAGAATTCACCGAGATAAGGAAGATTGGCAGGTGTGAGGAATGAAGTCTGAAGGTCACTTCAAAGTTTTGTAACAACAGGTGTAGCTTGGTGGCAGAATTTGTCCTGAGCATGTGCGAGGCCCTCCGTTCAAACTCCAACACCAAAATAAATTAAAAAGAAAACAAATATGTAGCAGGCTGGAGAAACGGCTCAGCAATTCGCACGTACCACTGCTATTCCAGAGTACCCAAGTTCAAGTGCAGCCACCTACATCAGGGCCTGGAACTGCAGCTCCAGGGGGATTTGACTCCTCCAGTCTCTGCAGACACCTGTTCTCACGTATGCAAACCCACACTGACACATGCATATAATTAAAAATAATAAAGATTTAGAGAGCTAAGGATCAAGCTTCAGGAACCAATTGTTTTCTAAGAAGGACACTACCGTGGAAGCTGTCAAATGAGGAACAAAGGAAGCGGGGTCCTTGCATTTCTGGGGCCCTTTAAGTGACAGGGACTCCAAAACTGTGACAAGATCCTATAGTGAGCTGAACTATTTATCCCATTTTACTTAAACATTATTTCCATTTGTTTGCTTCTGGGCTTTCTCCTGCAACTACTGTGGCCTCTGACCTTAGACATCAGGGGTGCCCCAAGCCTCTCTGCAGGACTTCCTGAAGCTGAGTCCAGGGCTGCCAGCTCTCCTTCAGCAGGCCACTCAGCGGGACAGGCTAGGAGGGACCTCCTCCTCTGCCGCCTTTCTTTGCTTAGCATGCCATGTCCACTGCTGACTCCATACAGCGGAGGCATCACTTGGTAAGAAAGCCAGGACAAGAAAAGCACAGGTTGGAGCATTCCCTAAGACCTAAGATGCACATCTTACTGCCCTGCAGCAAAGTTTGCTGAATTGAATTTTAGAAGCAAAGGCAGAAATCACACACCAAATATATAAAATCCGGACAAAAGCAACTTATCTATTAAAAAAAAAACAGGAAAAAATACTATTTTGATCCTCTGTGAGGTAACTGGAAGCTAACATTTTCAAATAAGAATTTCTCAGAAGTAAACCTAAAATAATTTCAGGGGGAAAAATCTAGCATTTATTATTAAAAGTTTTGACAATGTCTGAGGATCAATATTTAGCCGCTGTTGTTGTGTGGAGGTGGGGTAGGAGAAATGCATGTATGTGCATGGTGTATGCACCCACGCACATGCATGCAAAGGCCACAGGAAGCCACAGGTCCTCCACCACTCTCTACCTTGTTTCTGGAGACAGCAACTCTCTGCCCCAGAAGTTCCCCAGTGCAGAGAGGACAGCTGACCAGCAAGCGCCTGTGGCCCACCAGTTGCTGCCTCCCTGCCCTGGAGTTAGAGGCACATGTGGCAATGACTGACTTCTTACATGAGTAGCTTAGGAGTTGAATGGCTTCTCTTACTTTGACAGGAAGCTCTCTTGCCCACTGAGCCGTCCCCCCAGCCCTGGGTTTTCCATATTGTATCTCTACTGTAGATTGCACATTACTGAGAGACGAGCATAAGAAGCAACAGAATCAATCAGCAGTGTGCGTTTAGCAGCTGCAGCTTACTCCTAATCCATCAATTCTATATGGACTCATGGCCTCAGGCACGTGGACCGCCATCACACTTCTTCGCTGTGATATCATCTTACGTACAGCATCTAGGGCTGGGCATTTCCAAAGTGAGAGTTGGTGCTCTAAGACTGCGCTAGCTGCCAAGGGAAGAACACGTAGGGAACCTCTGGTGACTTGGAAAGTCCATGATCGAGGCCTCGAGTCCTTTGACTCATGAGTTGTCATACTTAGGAAAAATTATCCTGGGGTAAAAATGGCAAGGAACTAGGCTACAGACTACATGGTAGAGATTAGCATCTCTGCCTGAGACTCAGACCACAAACTCATATGCGATGGGGCTCTGTGTAGCAAAGGCCCTACAGAGAGAGGCATCCTCCTGGTGCCGCCGCCCAAGGAAGATTGGGGAAAAGAGACCCACAGTTAATTTGCTTAAATTTCTTAAATATGCATTTACTCATCTGAAATTATTATTTTTAATTTAAGTAAATTTAACTAAAATAACACTTCTTAAATATATCAATGCATAAGATATTAACTGAAATAGTTATATTTAATGTACGTTAAATATTTCTAAATACATTTGAAGATGGTAGCTAGAGGGATAAGAATGAGAATAAGAGAAAAATCAATGGAGCAGAGCCAGGTGTGGTAGCACACACCTGAGTTTGGGGCTAGCTTGGTCTACAGAGAGAATTCCAGGACAGCCAGGACCACAAAGAGAAACCCTATCTCAAAAAAACTAAAAATTATAAATAATAAACCACTGTATGAAACAATGGGAGGGAGTAGAAAATATGAATGGTGAACACGGATGCTTTAATTTAATCTTTAATTTCAACAATTTAATTTCTAGAATTTATGCCTTAGTTCCATGCAGGTCCTCTTCCTTTTTTTTTTTTTTTTTTTT
>NW_026067976.1:7187677-7265903 GCF_014885135.2 Alexandromys fortis | reverse complement strand
TTTCTTTTTTTTTTTTTTTTTTTTTTACCTTTGTGGCTTTTCCCAAATGCCACTGACTGCTTCTGACTACGTCTACTTGAAGTACAAGTTCAGGAGGTTGGGGAATAGAGCAGCCTCCATTGCCCTTCCCACTCCCTACCTATCTAAGCTCCCCGCTGAGCTCCAAGACCAGGTTGGAATCTTAGTTTCTTCTTCAGCGGAAAGGACACATAGACTGGTCTCCCTCTGTGTGTTCCCTAATATGGGGGAGTCTAGATGTGCTTACTAATGGCTGTAATTGTCAGAGGAAAGTCACCCACAAACCAGCAGCTTTCTGACACTGGCTAGTTAGTTCATAGTGAGTGTCGAAAGAAAATTAACACTAGCTTTTAGGAAAATATCATTAACTTTCTACACTTTATTCCCTGCTGTTTACAGCCTGGGGATCCAGCTCATGGGGAACTGTGCACTGAGTTGAGGATTTCCCTTGCTACACCGCCCTGCTCCTGACAGCAACGGGCCCTATCCTATGTGAGACCTTGGTGCTGAAGGCCCAGGGCTCCTTTCAGTGAATGAGTTGACTAGATTGCAAAGACAACTACCAAGTTCACCCAGCTTCTGTCCAACCACTCTGACACGGCTATTTCATCCTAAAAGATCACGTTTGGCTTTCACATGCTCTCATGTTGGCTTTATATGGAACGTTCCCTAATTATATGCCATTTATCCAATTAAGACAAAATTTGTTCAGATCATTAATTTCTTATGTTGATTTTTTTTTTTTAAAAAATATCATATATCAATACTTCTGCTGATGGAAGGATTCCAAGTTTAGTGTGTAGCTGATCCCCAGTTAGGTGCTAAGGCCAACTTTTGTTGTGCTGATGCCTGACAGGAAAGGCCATGGGCTTTACTGCAGAGAGGAAGTGTGGGGTGGAAACCAGAAGACTGCCTCTCCTTGATACACACAACCACTCAGTCTCCAGGGACTCTGCAATATTCAGAGACATTTTTGCTATTGCTGTTGTCTTGTTCTAGAGTTTTTGTTTGTGTGTTTTGGTTTGGGATTTTTTTTCCTTTCTAAAATACCTTTTATTAAATTTGTTCTTTAACAATGTCATAAGTATATAGGTTATCCTGATTGCTCTCAATGCCTGCTCTCTCTTGGCTCCATCCACCACAGTCAACTCCCCTACCTGTGTCCTGCCACCCACCCTCCCATACTCCCACAAAGGTCTCTCCCACATTCGTGTTCTTTGTTTGATTTTGTGACCTGTTGTGACCATGGTTCCTAGTCACTGGATCCTGGTGGGTTTACCAGTGGGTGCACGGGGGTTTAAATGACATGACAGACAAAAGCTAAGTGTATTTTATTTAAATTCACAATAAAGAAGAACTGATTAATACCTTACTATTTCCTAAAAGGGAATTTTTCAAAGAAGATGGGAATCTGAACTGAAATCCCAGGAGTTTACTACTCATAAAACACATTTATAATGTTATAATGATAGCCCAATAATCACTATGCCTCCATCCTGTATCCCTATAACAAAGTTATCCAGAAACTCATACATGTACACTATACGTGATATCTTTATAGAGACCTGTCTACTAGCAACCTAACTAGAGTGGCAGTCTTATGAATTGACGGTTTTCTGTACTGTTGATTATGGATTTGGTTTTCTGCTGTATTCGTCAAAACTGACCATACCACAAAAGCTTCCTCTTAAAACCTCTCTCTGCAATCCAGAGAAATCAACTCTTAATGTCATCCTGAAAACTGTGTGAGGGATCTCTAGTTTAGGACAGAAACTAGAATTGACTGTTTGAATTAAATAGGTTATGTTTATGGCTACCATAAGACACACTATAACCAAACTATTCTAGTGCAGCGGGAATGTGAGTGAGGCTGATCTGAAATGAGCCATTTTAATTTAGGTTTAGGGCAACATTGGTAGAATTATATGGTCACTTAAAATCCCACTCATCCATGTTGACCAGCTGAAAGAGGAAGTCCCTGGCCTCCTGTGATGAACCAAACAGTCCTCACTGAGCAACTAGAATTAAATTCCAGAGAATTTTTGGATCCTAGTTAATGAACGAGGACACAGTTTTTGTGTGGTGTCATTGTTTCACTACTTCCCATGTTTATTTGGACAGATTCAGAGCACTGGGTAGGAAATGTATTGGTTGGCAACTTCAGTTTTGGAAGAGAAAGTAAACACATGCTGATTAGCAAACAGTAAGCTCTACTGTGTTTAATTTTGGCTTCTCTTAAAAAAAAAAATATCCAGTATTTGGTGTGTGTTCCAAGTAGGAGCATTTGTCCTCGAGTTCTCTCCTAGCCCCTTCCTGGAGGACTTCCAGAATCTCTCTCTCCTCTCTTTCTCTCCCTCTCTCCTTTCTGTCTCTCTGTCTCCTGTATCCCTCTACACACTTCACAAACACCACCATTAGTTAAGAAAGTATTTCTGCCCATGCTATCCTCCTGGCACGGACATGCCAGGCAGCCAACAGTAGGTCCTCCAGATTATACACCACACTGTGAAGCTATGAGCCACCCGGACAGAAGCAATTCTTTCCAGACCTAATAAATTCAAGATAATAAAAAAAAAAAAGTCACATTTCTTAAATTCCTAGAGGGATGGTTAACTGAAAACTCTTGTGTCGAAGAATCAACAGTGGTAAACACGACAACACACAGTTCCAGTTCTGGTCAAAGCCATTTCTCTCCCTAGTCTCATTTTCCTACTTTACTATGCCCTCCCCCAACCTCTGCCAAGTTAGACTTCAAGTGTTGGCCATGCTTAACCTTCTGTTGATCCACCCTTGCAGAACCATCGCAAACGTTATCACCCAAAATGAGGCCAGGGACAGAGCACACATGGAAAACCAGGGTCCCAGGGAAATGTACCGTCTACTAGACACATCATCTTTACATTAGTCCCGTACTGCTTCTCACAAAATAAAGTCAGTGCTTGCTCTTTCCACTATACAGAGTTACTACTCACAACAAGACTCACAGAATGTTTCTGGAGGGTGCAAAACATTGTTCCCACATACAAGATGGAAAAACTAAGTCACCCAGAAGCTCAGCAATGCCTGGGATGACCCAGTAGAAGAAGCCAGCCCTGTTTGTTGATGGTCCATAGTGTTTCCTCTTCATTTATTACAGAGCTCCTGCTTTCCTCAAAGTGTTGGGCACAGACAGACATGAATTCTACTATATTCGAAGCCATGGGCAAGGGCACAATAGGATCAAAGTTCTAACCTACATGAGGCTATAGTCTATTAAGCATAATGAACAGTAAATTTAAGAAAAAAACAAATTAATATAAAACATGTCAGGCAGTGTCAGGGCAAGCAGTTTAGCATAGAAGAAGAAAGGAAGCCGAGAGAGGGTTGACAGATAGACAGAAGGTCTCTCCAGGCACAGGTCCCTTGAACAGACAGTGGAATAAAACAAGGGGACAATTTAACTCTTCAAATAAGAGAAATTTCACAACACAAATACCAGAGGGTGCTGGATGGTGGTGACATGATCAGTTTCACGGGAACGTAGAGAGTGGGCAAACTATGTCCTGGAAGAGTTAGGATGAGACCAAGTCAAATGGTACCTAGAAACTATGGTTATCTATTAAAGCTGAAACACAGAGGAGATTGTTCGAGGAAGATAGTTTGTGTGTTTACGTCTGCCCTTAACAAGCATTCAAAACCTCTACATCAGAAGCACAGCAAGCTTTGCTCTACCTCCACTGCCTCTTAGAAGCTCCATGTGCGCTCACACAAGACGGGGAATGCGGACTGGATCTGCATTCTCTATGGAGCGCTTCCACACTGGCTGGTGCAGCCCTTACAAAGGGGTTGTTAGACAGCATCCAGGACTGAAGGGCCACCCAAAGCATTTCCTTCTGCAGAGCCCTGCAGCCTAGGCCCACATCCGCCTGCTCCAATCCCTTTGCCTCCAAACAAAGGTAGGAAATGGCTGCATCCTAGTTTCTCATTGTGAACTCGTGAGTCAGTGCTTTGGAACTTGGTGTCTCTGGGAGTGAGTGTCTGTTCACCACGTCTCCTGCCACAGGGGGAAAAAGACACAGATAAACAGTGATACCACTTCGCCTGACAGAAATGTCAACCCATGAGCTTCTCAAAAATAAATGAAACACAGTCTCTGCTCTCTATTCTCCCCTTCTGTCTATTGGTTCCCAGTACTAAGCCCTCCCTTAGTTTCCCAAACAACCTAAGGTCAGTTCGTGGTGAAAGTACACCACGGGATAATTATTGAGAAGTTATTAACTTATATCACACAGCTTATAATAAGAAAGGGTATTACAGCTGATCGTTCAGGTGTACTCAAGACTGTACCCTAACAGGGATCATAAGAAATCTCCCTGAGAAGCAAAATGGTTCTCCATCATTTAGCGAGTTATCTTCTAAGTCTATAAAGAACACTGATTTATCTGTGACATCTCTACTTGCAGAATGGACAGGAAAGTCTTCCTGTAAAAAGTTCCCATATCCACAGAGTACAGAGAGCAAGAGGAGAAAATGGGGTGTGGGTGTGTGCATGTACATGGGTGTGAGTGCACACACAAGAAGACTGCCATTCTGAATCAACAATCTAGGAACCTATCAACTATTACTACCAGAAAAAGTCATGACTCCTGGGTGGACAGAGCATCTCCCAACCCCCATTTCTCCTGGAAGTTACAGAGACAAATGTTTTTCTATGTGATCTAACATCATAAGCCCGTGATTAGCTACGATAGAACAGGAAGGGACAAGACATATCTAACAAGAATGACATAGACTCTAACCTAACTTTAGATGCATAATGCTAGCTGTGAGCTCTACGTTTGCAATCCCAGCCCCACGGAGGATCAGATAGGAAGATCAGGAGTTTGAAGTCAGCTTGAGCTACACAGAAAGAACAAGGCCTCAACCCAAAAATGATATATAAGCCTCTTCAGCCAAGCATTAGCTACACCATTTTTATAATGGCATCCATGTGGTCTATACATCATGACCAAATATCAGCGTAATTGTGAAAAGAGAAGCTTGGTTAGAAGTTCTCCTATCTAGGAAAATATAAACTCTTTTCCTAACATTGGAGAGATCTGGTGTTTGCTACTCAGGCCGCCAGGATTGTGAAAACAATGAAGAAATCCCCTGAAGAGAGACAGAGTGAGACAGAGCGAGAGCCTATGTGCTACAGCAAGCATTGCATCTCCAGTGAAGAAATAAACGAGAGACTGGCAAGAGCGGGGAAGACGATCTTTAAAAGGGACTGAGAAAACCGCAATTACAAAACAGGAACGCCGTTTTCACTCCTATTCGCTTTTGCCTTTCCATCACAACCCAGACTTAAAGTTCATTACTGTCCATCCGCACTGCCAACTTCTCAAATAATATACTGGTCAAGTTATAAAGTCTCAATACACACATAAATCCTGTACATAAATGTGCTTATGTAGTCTTGGAAATATTTTTAAATTTCCTTCAACAAAACTGGGGCGAAGGTCTGGAGATTTTCCTAGAGAGTGAACCCCGCTAAGGACAGCATCCCACTGCAGACTTTGCTGTACATGTGTGTGCGCCAAGCCTCTACCTCGTTCTCTATTCAGACATGTATAATGCTTCCATTTTGAAGCATATGGCTGGGGAGCCAAAAGAATTTAAATTGCCTTCAAAATGTGCATCGCATTATAAACGGTGTGAAAAGGGATCTTAGTATTCAGCTCTCCGCTTGGAACATAAAGCAGAGAAGCAACGCAAGGCGGCTTCAAACTTTGTCCAAAAACTCAACAGCTTCACTTGTTTATAGAGGGACAAAAGTCTGCAACACAGTTTATAAAACAAGAACGATATACTGTATGCAAAAGTAAAGTTAAAAGCGAAGTATAGTAACAGCCCTGCCTCGTCACAAACACTTGGCAGCCTGTCTAAAGCACTATGGTCAAAAACATGATACCGTCTGCGCTGTACTGCTGCCAGAGCACTCCCGAAGTCCAAGTCTCTTTAGCCATCATCACCACCTCATTTGGCAATCTCTCCCAAGCCTCAGCTCATCCACTCAAAATTACTCCTCAGAAACACAGAAAGCAGACGGGCCTCTCTCACCCCATAGTCTGCGAGTATCACCGTGGAGTGGCTTCGGCCAGGCCAGAATAAGCTGCAGTTCTGGGGTGAGAAAGCCAGGAGGACCAACTCCACTTTATCCTCAGAGTTTCTCTGTGCATCAAGTTTAGCAGGGCCACCTTCCAACAGGAATGTTCAACGCTCGCAGCCAATCCAAAGGCTTTGTCTCAATGATTAGAGAAAGAAGGGCATGTGGACGGCGCACTCCGAGACCAAACACGCTTTCGGCACATGGGAGGCAGATTATTAGGTAATTTCCTGCTCTTTCTCTGTCTCAGAGCTGAGCTTTTGCGCAGCAATCACTGTATCTCTAGTTACATGTGTGTACAGTACCAGGCTGGTACTCACACGAGACAAATCAAGAATACACATTAAGTCTTGGGTATAGGTAGAAAACAGGATTTATAGAGATCAGCACTTCTTCTAGCCATCACATGGCGGTGTGTAACGGCGGTGAAGGACAGAGGAGTGGCGGGAAAGGACCAGCTGCGGGGATTGTTCATCTTCACTGGGAAAACTGGCTCCCAAGTTCTTCTGCAATCACTTGTCTTCTATGTAGCATATTACATAATTCAAAAACACAGACCTTCTCATCGTAAGTTTACAGCTTGCCATATTTCCCAGAAAGTAAACAATAATTAACAACAAATTTCATAGTTCCCCCCCCTTCTCTTCAAGAAACCTTATACTTTTAAATGCAGCTACAGAAGCTTCTCCTGGATCAGGGCCCACGAACATATGCTTCCAAAGGGATAACATGTACAGGTTAGTCTGGTGTGTACCAGATGTAAGAAAAACCAAATTCAAAAACAAAAATATCAGTACTCAACAAAGACATACATTTTTAATTTAACCCCGTTCCCCCTCTCCTTAAAGATGCAGAATCTAAAAGAAAAAAATCACAACTTGTATATATGTGTGTGTGTGTGCATTAGTATAGAAAGTAGAATATATATTGTATACATATGTATATTTTCTATTTGCATATGTATGTATAGTCTACAGTCATACTACCTTGACTGTATTAGATCTCTGATCTCGGAAATTAACTAGGATCAGGCCTGGTTAGTACTTGGGTAGGAGAATAGAAAATTAAGATGGTCATTTTCAAACTGACTGCTTTGTATGCTGGTATTTAATCAAAAGAATTTTTAGGAAAAGGTTGGAAAGTTCCAAACTTAAGAGGAAATCCAGACAGAAAAAAAAAAATGCTAGAGGGTTCATGTCAGAGTCAGGCCTTGAATACGGTCGGACTCTGAAAAGACTACAAAACTCAAATGCTCCGCAACTCTAACTGGTGAGTCCTGAGTCACAGGAGAACTTGGGAGCAAAAGGAGCATATTATCTGCACACAGCCATAACTGCTGTGTCCTCTTGGGTATGGGGACACGCATGAGGGTATCAAAACACACTAGAAATACCCACAAGTTTCAGGAGCCTGAGGGAGTCCAGAGCTGGGGCCGCATTCCTCACTTCACGCCCCTACGAGAACTCGGACAGACTTACAAGAGTTATTAAGTGAAGTCCAGGAAGGGGCAGAAGAATGGGGCTTTGGACCACCCATACTTAACCTTTTTGGGGGCCTCGTGACCTTTCTCCTCGCTGTATACATCAGAGATGTCACTGGAGTGAAAGCCAAGTTTTAATTTAGAATTTAATAAAAATTGATTAAGCATCACAGGGCACAAACAAAGCTGCTCCATAAATCTCTCAGGCCTTTTTGTGCAAGGAGGAAAGCAAGTACTGTCTGCTGAAGCAGATGACAGATGCTGGCTTAAAGATAAGTATTATTTATACTTCTCCACCAGATTTCTTCTCATGCATATCTTATCATGCATGGGTATATGATCAACAAAGAAATTATTTTATATCAGCCAAGCATGTTCACATGTGCACTGGCTCCATGGGATGGCTTTGAAGAGTTCAAGCCTAGGGTTCAATTGAAGCAAGATGGAGAGAGAGGAAAGTTTCGAAAGAAAAATAAACATTGCAAGGGTTGTTACTTGAAATGCACTTTCACACAGAGGCTAATGAATAAATATGCACTGGAAATAACTTTGTTCTGAACATATGCCTATGCATTTTAAATAAATGATGCATGTTTGAAAGATAGGAGCGTTCCCCAAATCTAAACACATCAAGATATAGCTATATTAAAGCGAAGTTATTTGTACAGTGTGTTGGTTAGGAGACAGTACCTTGAAAGGAATCCAATGGTTATGTAAAGGCAGAGCTGATTTATCCACGTCTGCGGATATTTTAGTCATCAGACTATAATGTAAAAACTTAGACCTCATTCTTTTCCTCCTTACAGACAGAGACCCTGTGAAAATCAATGACTTCATAGGAACAGTCATTAAAAATAATTTTATTTATATTTTCACTTCTAGCATATAAATTGAAAAAAACATTCAATAATTTAAGGATGCAGAACTTATCCTTTAAAACAATAGTATTTGCATTATAAGGTTACTAAAAGTAGAGACTCTAATTCCAAAACAAACATAAAGCAGTGATGGAAACCATCAGGTGGGAAGGATGACCCACTGCCCGCCCCCCCAGACCCTAGAATCTTGCATATGGATATATTTGGGGAGGAGCTTGGGATTTGTGTTTGTTTAGCATTTCTGTTGTTGTTACTGTTTTCAAATGCAGAAAGATAAACAGGAGAAATTAGTCTGTATGTCCAGCCAGAAAATCACCTATGGTTAGATTTACCAAATCAGGTTTGAGAACAATACCAAACAATGCCCATCTATTTTGTTACAGGATCTTGTCTCGGCTTCACTTCAGCACTTTTCTATGTAAAAGGTCTTTGTGGAAAGCCTTACACTCATCTAAGAGAGTGCAGAAGGCAGAGAAGTTTATCTACGGAAGGACCAGACAAGTCTGGGGTGGGAATAAGACGGAGAGGGTGAACACGGGCAGTAGGCGTTCCTGGCTTCTCCCCTGCAGAGGACTAGGTGAAGCCACACCACCGCTGCCAGTGCATGCCAGTGCTTTGAAATGACACTGCTGGCAAAACTAAACTGTCTGGTTCTGTGGAAATTACTGTACCGTGGTCTCCAGAGAATTAACAACGCACTGAGAAAGAGTGCACAAGTCAGAACTTTAATGCTGGAGCCCTAGCCTATCCTACGCAATATTTTTTCTTTCCTGAATTATATATGAAAGTACATATATACTAGTGCAGCAATTATGGGCAAATATTTTCAGGAATTTCTTTTGGGTCTATCTCCTAAGCACACAATGCTTGCATGGAAGGAAGCTCTAACTTAAATAATTGTTTAAGTATTCAGGATTGTGTTTAAATTAATTCGTGTATAAAAATAAAGCTTGTACAATGGAAGTATAAGAAGTCTGTAAAGAAAATGCTAGCAACAATATTTAATTTCAAATGGCCTTACATTAGAAAACCAAATTAAAATATAAACTAGGCTAAACAGATAAATTACAGCCACCAATATATTGTTTTAATCAGTTGGCTTAAATGAGAGAAACTCAAAGGAATATAACTCACCCTCATAGTCTTTCACCTGTGTGAAAGTAAAATAATTATATTGCTGGTGACCTGAAAATCCCCAGTCTCCACAGATTAATAAACCACAAAATGACCCCTGGTCAGTATTCTTGCAGCACACACATGGGACATTCACAAAGTATGTCCATTCCTAACGCATGTTGGCTGTTTGGTTTTGGACGCATTACTTAACTTCTCTGAGTTAAAATTTGCAGACTGACATTTTAAAGTTTGGAACAAATGAGACATGTTGAAAAAACACTTAGCAAAATGCTGAACAGGGTAGTACAGACTGAGAAAACGGTACATGTAACTACTGTTCTAACTGCGGATATTTTGCTATTCAAAAGTACTTGTATGGGGCTGGAGTGACGGCTGGGTGGCTAAGAGCACAACAGCACTCTTGTAAAGGACCCAAGTTCAGTTCACAGCACCTGACACTCACAACTGCAGGTGAGAGCAACTCTGGAAGATCTGACATCGTCTTCTGGCAACCACAGGTGCCTGCACTCATGTGCATACACACATACTCTACACACACACACACACCCGACACACACATACTCACTCACACACTTATGATAAAGGCTGCTGTCTCAGAAGAGCCTGGTGCATCCCTAACTGCTCTGCATACTCTTCATACCAGCCCAACTTATCAGAGGCCTTGAAATATTCTCCTCTGATCCCAGTTCTTCAGCCACTTCCTTAAAAGTAGGCATTCCCACAAGGTCGTGACTGTGATAGTCCCAGACTCCCAAATCTTGATCAAACTTGGTCTTCAAAGGCTTGGGGTTCCACAAAGCTAAATTCAGATGTGTATTTTTATTTGCCTGCTAGTGAGCACCAAAATGTCCCTAGCCAATCAAGTTAGACATTATAGCTCCCAATTCAGTGGCTTTCCCTCACTCTTTGCGAAATTAACAATTCCCCAAATGAGTATGTCGGAAGCCTCAGAATCATCCCTGAATCCTCATCTCTACACCCGGGTTACATCCTCTTATTTTTATTTTTACCAAAGTGTCCTCTGTGTGTGTTTCTCCTCTCTCCTCACGTCCACGGGAGCCTTAATTCAATGTGTTATCTTCCACAAATAGGAGCCAAGGACCATACATACACTGTGCAAGCAATAACAGCAATGAAACAAACCAGAAAAAACAGACTCCCTTCTCACAAGGTCCTTCAGGTTGAGCAGTGGGAGAGACATGTAAACACATGGCTACCCTGTGATGTGATACAAGCAATAGGAGTTACCCATAAATCACAGAGCAGCTCGGAGGAGGGAGTGGCCATTCCCTCTGCACAGGCCAGGAATGATTGCACTGTGGATGTAACTTCAGAGCAGTGCTGATGGATAAGAAGTCTGGGGGAAAGAAAGGGAGGGCAATGCATCTAGAGTACAGTGGCACGAGCTGGACCTCCAATCGCAAACTCCCTAATCAGGACATGTATTCTTAAAGTTTGCCTGTTCAAAACCTAGACTCAGTTGTGACACTTTGCTTTCCCTGAAGGCCTTCAGTGGCTTTCCACAGGCTCTAGAATCAAATCCAACCACCTGGCATTGACAAGGCACTTGGATTTTGAACTCTGGCTCCATAGCTTGGAGTCCACTCCTACTGCTCCTCACATCCCTACTGCGGGTTCACAGGCTCCCACACCTCCATGTGAGATGGTGTTCCAGCCATCAGGATGCTCCTCTGCCCCTCGTCTGCAAAATCATTGACACTATGACATCAATGTTCAACTTCACTCTACTGAAATTCTCCCTAACAGACCTGGATGGCTTCCTGCTTGAGCTTTCGGGCAGGTCCTCTGTCTGCACATGGATTATACAATGAATGCCCTTTTCTGCCATGTCATTTGCAGCACATACATGTGGCTTTCCAAAATCATGTCCACTTCTAATACATGTTGGCTGTTTGGTCTTAGTCACATTACTTAACTTCTCTGAGTGTCATGGAGCAGGGGTGGCCCACGCCTTTAATCTCAGCACTTGGGAGGCAGAGGCAGGCAGATCACAGAGCTCAAAGCCAACTTGAACTACGGGATGAGTTTCAGGACAGCCACGGCTACATAGAGAGACCATGCCTCAAAAAACAACAACAAAAGAAAAATCTCAAAAACAAAAAAAAACTTCTCTGAGATTGAATTTTCAATGCTTAAACAAAGCTAACAGGTTTAACATTTGAAACAAATGAGACGTGCTAGAAAAACACTCAGCAATATGCCTACACTATGGATCCCAGTGCCCTTGTAGGATAGATGAGAAGGGTAGGTTTCTCTCCCTCTGCATAAATACAGAGTAGAAAGCTGGCCTTCAGCAGTCCAGGAAAAATGTCACAAGAACCCAGCGAGGCTGACACCCTGCTCCTGAACTCCCTTTAACTCACACAGCCTATGGTACTTCATTAGGGTAGCCCAGTAAACCAGGACTTACAACTCTTCAAAAGAGTTTTAGTAATATAGGGTTAACTGGTAAAGCTAATCAGTAAAAATCTCCCCAATTCCTAACAGAACCGCCACCATTTTCCAGCCAGATAAACCTAAGGCTCAGTGTCCTCCCATGCGCCATCCAGTAAGGTTGGACAAATTGGAGACACGTGTGTTGTGTAGCAAGCTCTCCAAGATAAAACTTCCATCTTTGAGATTAGCACACTAAGACCCAGGGTGCTCTACAGGGAAATGAAGCACTCCATTCTCCATCATTACGACACAGGAACTAGACAACTCAACAGCTTCAGGAAGTCCTGAAACAGAGCAAATTCACCAGGCCCCTCCCCCTCTACACATACATAAGCCTTAAGGACTGTTGAGAGATACTCTCAGACAGAGAATTTTGCCTAAGCAGAGAAGCAAACCAACCAAACTGCCTGGAAGGAGCAGAGTTCAGCCTAGCTGTCAAGCAGAAGCTCAGACCACCTGTGTTGCCTGTAAGACATACTCTCCAACCTAACAAGCTACCTGGCTTCAGAGTTTGTGAGACACCACCCCAGGTGGTACGGGCTTTGATGATGCTGCTTGCTGTCTTTGAGTCACTTCTGCTCCTGTAAGTAACCCCTCACCCATACTTCTGTAAGTAGCCCCAATAAAACTCAGTGGATCACCAAAATGGAACTTGGGTACTGTCCACTTTCGTCTGTTGTTGGTTCTCTAGCTGAGACGAGCAGCCACTTGCTGTCTTCCCGGGAACAATGTCACACAACAATTTACTCATAGAACATGGTTTTGAAGTCCTGGCTTTCCATACACTTTTAGGGACAAAAGCCAAAACCACTCCCCTCAGGAAAGCATGCCAGGCATCTAGGCCTGAGCAACACATCTCTGCCATGCCTTGGACCCAGAGGGCCAACTGCCATGGCACAGGTGCCAGCTGCGAGAGAAGGTGGCCAAATCAAGTAATAGTGGCTGTCCCCATTCCTGAGTGACTGCACAGAAGAGGTTCCATTCCCAGAGCCCAGCTTCTTCCTCCATAAAAGGAGGACCTAAATGCTGACCTCATAGGGTTTTGTGACATCCCATGCTTGCCATCTTGTCAAGACTCAGTAATCAGCAGGTCTCTGTATGCCTGAATGTCATCTCATTAACGACTTCTCTCCTAAATTAAAAGTAGAATCGTGATAAACTATAATCTTTTAATCCATAGAGAATCTGGTTAGTTGGTTTATCTGCCTGGGTGTTGTTTGGATAATGTCCACTACTTTCTTGTAGCACTAAAGCGGTAATTTCCCTCTGGAGAGCTGTTCTTCTTGACTCACCCCAGACACCTAGTTTGGGTGTCCTGGGTTTATCTTCTACTCTAAGACTAGGAAGAGACCAGCTGCTGCCAATGAGAAGAACACACCATTTAGGGATTGGCTCAGAAAATTAGACTAGAGCCACTGGGAGAGCAAACCTTTAAGTCCCCAGGTTTCTCAGCTAATAGATTATAACCCCAGGTAAGAACAGTGGGGCCACCTACAGGGTAGGGAACAAGAGGACTAGCACAAACTGAAAACCGGAGGGACATCGGACGACAGCGGAGATGGCATTGTCCTCACAATGCCCAGGGCCGAGGGTAAAGTGGACTTGAGGTCACAGCATCAGCAGGTAACTTCCCTTCTCAGTCCTCTCTGCTTCACTTCAGACTCTGACATCTGGGATTAACAAATAACCCAATGCTAGCAATAAAAATAAATTAAAGCTGACACCTTTCAATAGCTAAAACAGCCCCTAAAATAGAGGGAAATTAGAAAAGTTAGAATAAGTCAAAGGCAGCTTGTTTTCAGGAAACTTCAACGGACTGTAATAAACTTCAAAAATGCTAGACTACTGAAGAAACCATGCAGGGCTCTATGTTAGCGCCCAGCTATGTGGGTACCGTTTGCCTTTACCGTGTTCTGATAATTGACTCTGGAATCTACAGGCATGGCTCAAACCAGGTCTGCAGTGGCATGAGCTTGACTGAAGGTTAGTTTCTTGCCTATCCAAAAATCACAACACTGAGCATGCTAAGAGACACCTTCTGTTACATATGTCAATGCAAATGTTTCGTTTTTACAACTTCTAGTCACACATAAATCTTACGGATAGACACTGCAAGCCTTGCTTTTATTGATAAGGTAATTAAGACCCAAGTAACTTATCCAAGTTAAAATGGTGAATTGGAGGCTTGAGATGAAACCTCGAGTCCAGCTTCTTAGTGAGTGAGAAACAGCACCTCCCCCAAATGTTGACAAGACCCACTCACTCTATATTGCTACGGATCATTTCCTATCATAAAACTTTGCCACAGTTGTGTGTCTGTATGTTGTATGTAAGAAGTGAGTATTTCTGTGATCCTTTCAGCCATGTTTTTCACAATCATTTCTAGAACTTCCCTTAGTGGATAATCAACCATCACTTCCTGTGGACAAGCTCTGTGAGTTCAGATACAAGGGGTGACAAAAAGAAGAGGAAGAAGAAAGGGAAGGAAAAAACTGAGCAATAAAGGCTGGGAAGAGCAGAGAGGAAAGGAATAAGGAAAGGAAGGAGGGAGGGAGGGACGGAGGGAGGGAGGGAGGGAGGGAGGGAGGGAGGGAGGGAGGGAGGGAGGGAGGGGACAAAGAGAGAAAGTGGCAACAGAAAGCAACCATTTCCCCTTCCTTAAGCTCTGTCTCAGGATAAGTGAAGTTCTAGCAATAGATAACTTGTCCCCAAAGGGACAAGTGGAGGAATTCCAGAACCATGCAAGGGTAAGGAACTCCAAAGACGGGTACCTATCTCTACTGACTCACCTCCCAAAACCACATTCAACAGGCACATACTAAAAAGTTTCACTTATTTGTGGTAAACACTACTGAAAGTCTGGTTCTCTTTCATCTTCTCTTGGGATGTCTTGGTAGAACAAGTCAAATGAAAAACTCACTAACTTTCTCTTTAACTGGGCGACTCAAAGGTTGTCACATTAGATACTCAGTTCTGCCATAAAGGTGGGTCTGTCTGAGCCTATGGCTGTCAAGTGTGCACAGGGAGGGACAGAAGAGAAATGGGAAAGAAGGAAAAACAATTATAAAATATCTATAACATCTTATCTGTCTGGTGAACAATTGCGTGGCAGACCTCTTGAGCAGGAGAAGAATTTCCCTCATTTCTCAAATATGGCTTTGGAAGAGGAAAGATCAAAGGAGATGAAAAATTAAAGCTTGGGTTGACTAGGGTGACAACATCCTGAGCCTTAGCTTTCACTGACAGAACTTCGCTATGTACCTAGTGAACCATAGGAGTCTCACTGGATAGGGACTCCGGGAGCACCCCCCTGCTGGAGTCTCACTAGATAGGGACTCCTGGAGCACCTCCCTGCAGGAGTCTCACTGGATAAGGACTCCTGGAGCACTCCCCTGCTGGAGTCTCAATGGATAGGGACTCTGGAAGCACCCCCCTGCTGGAGTCTCACTGGGTAGGGACTCCTGGAGCACCCCCCTGCTGGAGTCTCACTGGGTAGGGACTCCTGGAGCACCCTCCTGCTGGAGTCTTACTGGGTAGGGACTCCGGGAGCACCCCCTGCTAAAGTCTCACTGGATAGGGACTCCAGGAACACCAGCACAGGAAAGAGGCTGGTGTAAGAGCTTCTGCTGAAAACAAAGTATGTCTTAGGAAAACTCCCTACAAAAGGCAAGAGTGAACATGCCTTGCTGGCTGGAGGACAACCTGCAAAACGTGCACCTCTGGGAACTGGACTTTATTTGAAGCACCTAGGGAAAAGAATAAAGGTTACTAAGAAAGCACCTTCTCAGGTAAAAAGCTGATATTCCACTGAGAATTCTGGATGACCAAAAAGAATTTGCTTCTCTGGACTTATGGTAACTGATCACACACACACACACACACTTCTTTGTTGAGATATAATACTCACCACAGGATCTGGAGGAAAGAATATGGACGGATTTGTAAAATCATGAATAAATATTAAATGCCCAGTTGTCCACAATTCTTGTAGGTGACATCTATTTCCTAGGTATGCCTAAGGTGTACCACCTGATATTTAATATGGTTAAAGATCATAGCATTTTTTTTTAAAGACAACACTAGGAACTTCAAGGAAAACCAGTCAACTGGCATTCCTTTGAAATATGCCTATAAACGGCTCTAGAGTGTTTTTCCTTGCCGTTGGGTGTATGTTGTGCAAGAGAGGAATTCCTGGGTGAGGAATTCGGATCTTCCCTCCGAGTTTCATCTAATTACATGCCAGCGCATAACGAAGAAGATGATGGATATATAGTGGCTAAAGAGTTAATCATTAGCAACGCTGCTAAAAAACCCTAATGGCAGACTGCCCATCATTCTTTTAGACAGAGCCTGTCAGAAAAACTGGGGCAGCTTGTCCAGCTCGGCAGTCAACTGATTACTAGTGAACTCAATGGGGCTCCCAGCCAACCCCTGAGATTGCTGCCAGCCCCTTGGGTATTCAAAGGCTAAGTTCCAATGTGCTTTACTTTGCCAGGATCACATGATGTCACTGCTATTTTCTCCTGACCAGAATAACCAGTTCCGCAGGTTGCTGGGAGTGCTATCAGTGAGCTGCAGCCTTCACTCTAGAGGTCATGGACACACTAGGGTGCCCTCTTTCCAGGACCTGAGGGTCCAGGGTCTCCAGGGGGAGAGTAGCTAACCCCAGTTCATTCCGCAAGCTAAGGATGTCCCGCGCAGGCACCCAGCACACAGAGTCTGCCCAGAAGACCAGGAACTACACTAGTTCACTGGACAGGGTATAGGTAGAGAGCAAAACACACAGCTCCAGCTTTAGTCAATACCCAGCTGGGTAAGAAAACAAACAGAACAGAGCTGAGCTTTCATTTCTGTTGGGTTTCAGGAGAATTGATAGTTAGCCACACGGATTCTGTGGGATTTGGTCATCTTCACCAATATATGTCCACGTTATTTGATTGTTAGCAAGATATCAATTGATTTTTACATTTATCAGCGTATTTTTCAGTTACTACACGACTTACAAGGGTGCATACACTCAGTTTTTAAAACTGTGGTAATTGGTATCTCTTAGTGAGGTAAACTATTTCACTCCCCAATGCACAATGCAGGAATTTTAAAAATAAGACCTACTTGTAATCTTTCTTCTCCTAGGAGAAACATAAACACTAGAGTCTGCAAGTTGCTGGCATAGCTTGGAGCGCATCACGGCCCCATCCTGAGCCCAATGATCTAAAAGACCTCAGCATTGCTCTCAAAAATTTCCAGCTTTCTTTTTTAAGTTTTAGTCACATTATATTTATTGTGTGTGGTGTTGGGAGGTGCACATGGGGATCAGGAGACAATTTGAGGGATTCTATTCCTTCCTTCTACCTCATAGGCCCTGCCTTTCCCTTCTTGCTAAAGGAGATTGCACTTGTGACTGACTGTTGCCCACATTAAATTCAGATAAACTTGTAGAAGAAGTCAGCCTGTCAAGAAATTTGCAAAAAAAGGACTGGAGAGGCAGGAAGGGATGGGAAGGAGGGGTAGGAAGGAGGAGAAAAAGAAAACCAACCAAAGCACAAAGAGGAAGGAAAGGAAGGTGAGTTCCTACAAGAGCAAACCGAAAGAAAGCTGTATTTTTCTAATCAATGCTTCATAATTTTCATTCATTACATTTATGAAAAAGTTTAAACAGATTCACAGCAACTACAAAGCCAGTGTCATCACTGTTATTCAATCTAATCAGGTACTATAGTTTGCTCTTCCTGATAGGGAGAACTCATCTTTGACTATTCAACTTATCTTTTGTCCTGGCCTTTTATTTCCTTCTCAGATGCACTGTATCTTACCTCCAGGATAACATCTGTGATGTTCTACCAAATGTCTAAAAGAAAGAAGCTATGGATGCAAGTCCTTTGGTGCAAAGGGACTAAGACACTGTCACTAACTAGATAATAACTGGATAATTTGACAGTTCTCACAGTGATTGTTTCAAGGAATGCTGGAAATGTGCAAAGAGAAAATGGTGAGGTTCATTTCTGAACTGGGTAAGAAGCCTAACCACAGAGCAGAAGGGGAAAAGCAGAGAAACGTCGATCACTGACAGTGGGGAAACAATGGACCAGCCAGGCTGACGGACCATCTCTTCTAAGAACTGGTCAGGTGCGGGCAGGGGTGGAGCACTTCTTTACTCCAGCACTTGGGAGGCAGAGGCAGGTGAATCTCTGTGAGTTTAAGGCCAGCTGGGTCTATAGAGAAAGTTCCAGGACAGCCAGGGCTACCCAGGGAAATCATGTCTCAGAAAGAAAAAACTGACCAGAGACTGGGAACCGTGCTCAGTGTCCTCATAGAATACAAATTTCTCCCAGCAGCATGCAAGGGCTCTCTACAAGGTAACATTAGTCAATTTCCCCAAATTCTTCCGGCTGAGTGTTCACCTCCACATGCGTTCTTCCTCCAGCCGTGTTGGGTGGCATGGACCTCCTTGCCCATTGATTTTAGCTATTGCTGTTTCCCTTGCTAAATATGTTTCCCACAAATGATACAACCTATGTCTTAAGATCAGTTTAAGACACCACTTCACCCCTAAACCAGATGTGAGCCCCTCCAGTGCCCTACGCTATACCTCAAAATTTCATGTTTGCCCTTTTCTTAAATACCAGCCTGATATGGCCTTGCCTTACTTGCTGAGCTTACCCATCATGCCTCTGGTGGTGGGGGGGTGCACTCCATGACCACTTGCTGATTTGACATGAACTGATGGGGCCCCAAGCTCTCAAAACCCCTCCACCCACTCAACGCCCCGTCTGAACTATTAGCGCTTGCACTAATACATAGAATCCTGAGGAAAACAATTTTATTGCTTAGCAATATCTCACAAAAGAAAAACAACTTACCTCTTCATTTAAACAAAGTTTTTTTTTAAATACCATATGCTTAGGATTCTGTGTGTATATATGTAAAAATACACGTTAGCAAACAAGAGGAGAGGGGCAAGCAATAACAAGGATCTGTTTTTACTCTTCAGTGTACTCTAGACAAAAGATATTTAAGTGATGGGTCTCAAAGCATTAGTTTATAAACAAAAGTACTAACAATGCCTCCAAATTTTAAGTCAAACTTAACTTAGCTGAACCTGAGGAGCCAGAGCCTGGGTGAGCACTTTTTGTTAAGAAACAGCAGGCAACGCTGTGACTCTGCTGGGCATTTGTGTCCCGCATGCTAACGGTATTTCTTCAATAAAGACCAATCTCCAATCTCAATAGACGCCAGTTCTCCATTGTCATATACACTGGTGACACTGAGCTCCTAACATGGCCTTGTTTTACAGTCCTCATTAACAAGAAGTGTGATCGGTGACTCGTATTAATTAAGAATAAAAGAAAGTCCCCGGCATACTGATGGCTAGGTATGGACTGCTAAGCATCAGATATGACGTCACTAATAGTAACAACTGCACATGGCTCAGTTCACACCAAGCGCTTCTTAAGTGGTGACGGGTTAGCCCTCTTAGCAGTCTATAAAACAGATAAGGAAAACCAAGGTTAACTTCTATCACCAGGACAGTTGGGATGGGGAAAGTTTTAGGCTTTCACGCTTGTTATAGATTTCTTGTGACCAGTCTAGCTCATTGGGCAATCCTGCTATCTGCTGGAACACCCAGCTAATCCTAGGGACTTCATACATGGACAGTGGTCAAAAGGCATTCACGGTGACTTTCTGAAACAGTTATCTCTGCCACAACTTCTTTTCTCCTACCTGCCTGATATGTGCTACAGAAACTACTTACTTTCTGGAATCCAAGTGCCTAGTTTCTGTCCACCACATATGACTTCTGTGACCAGGAAGTCCCTTCACTTCTTCCTCATGTAAGCTGATGCTAACAACAGCACCTGCCTACATAGACTGCTGTAAAGGTAAAAAAAAAATCAAACATTTTGTGCAAGAACATTTTACCAAACAATTCACTCTCAACTCTTTTTTCCGAAGGTAACGCCCTTTGACAATATTCACATATAAAACCAACAAAAGCAGTCACTGCAGCCCAGCACAGCTGGATTGGAAGGCAAAGTATTTCTTAATAGTGTTTTTTCTTAAAAAAAAAAAAAAAGAGAGAGAGAGAGAGAGAGAGAGAGAGAGAGAGAGAGAGAGAGAGAGAGAGAATCTAAAATTTTAGCCTTGATTCTGTCCCCAAAATGTAGTGTCAAGGGAGGAGAAGTGTGGTCAAGAAAAACGATGAGTCACTTGTCGTGCAGTCTGAACATTTAGAAGTTCACTGCTGCCTAAGACATTTTCAGTAGGTAAGCTTTCCTCCCGTAGAAAAGGCAAATCTCTTACCTCAGTGCACACAACCGTCTTCACCGTTGTGCATGCCGATGAAAACATACATGGAAAAGCGACAGAAGACAAATCGGGGTGAGAAGAACCGATGCGCAGAGAGAAGAAACACTGAAATACCTTACTCATACTCTGCCTCCAAGACACTAACTTCCAGAAAGAGAATGAGTACATCGGACATGGCGGCAATGTTTCAGAAACACTAGCCTGTATACAGATTTCACAGACACTTAATCAGCATAAGCTCATAAACGTGGGCCTAGCGGGACAAGAGCAAGTGGAAGCGAAGGAAGCCAGGAGAGCTCCCCTCCAACAAGACACCCCTCAGAGGCAGTTTGTAGACAAGCCAGCCACCTCTTAAATCCTGTCTTTCAGGAACTGAGTTTCCGTGGCTTCGGTTGGATTGGCTTGGTCATCCCTGCAATTCTGATGTGACTACTCTCCATCTTCTCTGGAGCTGGACACGGTTGACAGTCAAGGTGCCTTGATGAAGAAGGAGATTCTAAAGGAAGGGCCCCTGTGACCAGCAGTTATCCACCTTACATATCAACCAGTATCGACTAATGATCTGAAACCAGATCTCTAAAGCCAGATCTCTTCATGTGACATGTCAGGCCAGTGGGGATGTCATGAAAACATTGTAAAATTAAAGTAAGCACATATATCATATCACACACATACATACACACACACACACCAATTTGAAATTGAGATCTACACCTAATACACAAAGTCCACTGCTCTTGTCACTAATTCCTCTGTCACAACCCTTCTTTCTTCATTGGTGGCCTGAGTAGTAGACCAGTATCTCCCTCGTCCACATCCTAAGACCTGTGAGCGATTAATAAGAGGCGTACACAAGAAAAAGGGGTATCCATCCCAGTATGCAGATTTTCGAGAAACATTCACTCAGAACCATGCATGGCTGTAGAGCATCTCTTAGGCACATAAACTCCGACAATACCCCAGCCTCAGAAGGCATTTGTTCCGTCACCACTTGCTGTCACATATAAAGCCTGAAGCAATGACGTTCTTCCACGTTTTATTGCACCTCACATCACTCCTTGTTTTTTTTTTTTTTAAAAAAAAATGGGGAAGCTAGGGAGATGCCTCAGTCAACAAAGCATTTTCCCACGCAGGAGGACTCTGATACCCAGCCCCAAGTACTGGGTGGGTTGGGTACAAGGACCACAGCTCTAGTTCAGGAGCCAGTCAGTCTCCTACATTGGTGAACTCCAGGGAAAGGCCCTGACTCAAAAAAAACGAGGCAAAGAGTCATGGAGGAGGACCCTCAAGCTTGACCTCCAGCCTCTACATGCACAGACGCAAATATACAAGCATGTGAAACATGCATACTCTCTCTCTCTCTCTCTCTCTCTCTCTCTCTCTCTCTCTCTCTCTCTCCCCCCCCCCCACCCCCTCTCTCTCTCTTGCCCTAAGCTAGAGATACTGACACTTGGAAAGGGTACACACTCTAAAGGGCTACTTGCAAACTGAGAAAGGCACAATGCGGCCCTGGCAATCTGCTATGGATGTTCAGGGTTTGCTATACATCAAATGGCCTGAGTTCTTAGGTATGGTGAAAGTCAAGTGCACTTGACTATGACTGGGTGGTCTGTAGGATGGAAATGTTTCCTTATAAACAAGGATCCAATAGGCTCAGAAAAGATGGCCCAGGGACACTGTGATCTGTATCAACGTTGGAGGGACCTCTCAAGAAAGGCATTGGGGAGTATCAGATATTCTGGCTGGCTGGGGTTGTGTTTAAAAGGAGATTTCTAATACAGCCCACAGATGGATTTCATTAGTATTGGTGTGGCTTCTGCAGAAGAGGCTCTGGTGGCACGTGGGAGGGGAAGGGTGCCTAGGTAACAGATGCAGGGGAGAACTGCTGGCTCCTGAGAGAACCGACAAGATGCTGGCGTGGAAGAAAGAGTAAGTAGAAGTCAAATGGCACTGAGATAGGGGGGTCCTTTGGACTTCGGAGACAGAGATTCACCTTCTTTTCAATCAGTAAGGATCAGAGGGACTCAAGAGAAGTCCCTCTGGTTCCCTTACTCTCCCTGGGACCCAGCTCAGCAGCCATGACAGCACTTTGAGGCTGCACGTAAGGAAATGAACACTTAGGATACTATCACCAGGAACAGTAAGAAATATGCCCAAAGCCTTCCAAACAAAATTGCTTATTTTTTAAAATCATGTAAATGTCATTTTAATTCATGTCTTTATTTAGTTTATGTAGCTCTTGGAAATCCTTTGTCTCTCTCTAAAGATTTTTTTTTTTAATTTGGCTCCTCTAAGGATCCTCTAACTTTTCCTAAAAATCTCCCTAAGCTTCGCAGTGTTTTATATAACAGAAAATTGTCTGTCCTCTATCGTGTCGATTTCCCATAGAAGGCAGCCACATAGAGAGCCACTTACAGTCAGCTCTCTGCTGTCGGCCCTTTGCGGTTGAAGAACGAAGAAAACATGATGGCATGTTTGTCCAGCATGCCCCATGCCAAGACCACAGCCATCACACACTTAGGACAACAAAATGTAAAACCTTTCTAGACGGCTCAGATTCTGCCAAGTGAACAAGCGGCTCCGTCAACTGCAGTGCCTGCAGAATGGGACAGCATGTAGCCTGCTACTGACAGACCTGCTTTCTAGCTATGTGACAATCACTGCGACTCGGAGGCCCACAGATGGTGGCACAAGGTGGCACAAGATGCTAGCACAAGGTGGCTAGCATCACTGGCGCCTGCCTCAGCGCTAGAGATAGCGTTGTCCTTTTTGTTGCAAACACCTGGTGCAGAAGAATGATAGGAGCAAGGAATAAATCTGGGCACCCAAGACTAGCTAGCATAGGAGCACTTAGAGAAGGAAAAAGAAGATTCAGGGGTTGGGAAAGAGAAACAAGGAACTCAATGCAAGCTCACACTTGGGCTTCCAAGTATTTGAATCACATTCCAGACATAACGAGGCGCTGGAGTCTACCATGTTGACTGTTTTCTCATTGATCAATGCAGCTCACTAAACAGACTGCACCTGCCTTCTCCGTGGGGCCTCCTCTGACCACCCTCCCCACCTTACCACCTAAGCAAGGGCCACATACTTGATGGGATACTTCAATCCTGGCTTTGATGAAGAAGGTCAGCTTGGCACACAGGTGATTTCCTCGTAGATTAAGAACATTTACTTTCTTCCTGCTGGATCCCTCCCAGAGATAGCATCAAACCTCTACCTACGCAATTAGTTTTCACAGGTGGCTGTTTTGCCTCCAGTAAAAAAACTACTTTCTTTCTCCTTGTGCAAGTTAAAGCAGAGCAAATGCACACAAAAAAACATCTCAGATATGAAACAAACACTTTCAGAAAGGCAGCCTGGCTGAAATGATCCACATTTCTGAAAGAACTCCTCACACCAAGGTTCCACTTGGAAGGAATATCTAGAGGAAGAAACCAGCCAGGATGTGGTGAGGGTAATAGGAAGGTAGGAAACAGGGCTGGAGGCGTGAAGAGAGGAGGAGCATGGTTTATTCTGGCCCCTGAGCTCTGGGGTCTGTAGGGGTCTGTCTTCCTTAGGAACCTCTGTTAGCATCGCAAGTCTGAATTTAACCACCTGGGAGAAGAGAAAAAGGTGACCCGTGTCACATGTCTCCACAGTAACGAGTGGGTTGCAGGCTGTCCCACTGTCGTGATACTGTATCATTGTAAGAGTTCCAGCACAAAACTAGAAGCTTTGAAATGGTAACGGTTCATGTTCTAGTTAAGAAGGAGAGAGAAACAGAGACAGAGAGATGAGAGAGAGAGAGAGAGAGAGAGAGAGAGAGAGAGAGAGAGAGAGAGAGAGAGAAAGCATCATTTTCAAGGTATCCATTTCCAAAGTGGAGGGAGAAAAAAAAAAAAGAATTCACCATCGACATAAATCCCTTGAACTGAACATCTGTTTAAACTGTTTCTAGGTCAGGGGTCTGAAACTGTGAAACACTAGGGGTGCAGACATGATTTCTTTCCCAAGGTCTCCAAGTCTTGCAGCATTCACATATCCTGCCATATTGTTTAAACATCTGGCTCACTTCCCCCAGAAAGGAAAGGGCTGGTAGTGAAGGCTGCTGTAGCTTTTTGTCGTAACCTATAACATGATTTCGCTATTTGTACAGCCTCTAAAACAAACTACGTTGAACAAGGTGTTGTTTTTGATGTATGACTTAAGTATGGTTGTCTCCATGCTGCCTAAATGGTAGGAGAGATTTTGTCTCAAAAAGGTTTAAATCTGCCCGTTCATAAAGAAATGGCTGAAGAAGCATGGAGAAGAAAATCTTCTAGAATTTTCCACTTCCAGCATTCTCTTTCATTTGTCTAACAAAATAAAATTCACTTTTGTTTTTCAAAGCAGTTTCTCTCCATATGTTTGTCGATGGAAGAGATTGTGTTTAAAAAAAATACTCTAACATAAATTGGTTCAAAAGTATGAGGGCAAAACAGGGAATTTAGAGTGTGGCTCCGGAAAGGCCTCCAACCCATCAGCAGCACAGAACTAAGCTCTTGGGACTGCGCCGGACCTGATGGGCAGAACACTGGTTTACCACCAAGACTCCTCATACCTACTGCTGGAGACATCGTTGGAGTCACTGTAGGTGCATCACTACAAACAACTGTGAGCGTGCAAAGGCAAGCACATGACTGGAGAGCTCATGAACGAAAGGAAAACTGAGCCCCAGAGAGAGGAAGCACAAGGGAGGAGGATCCTCTGCAAGTGTGCGGTGTGTTCTATGAGTTTGTGCTGGGGGCCGGCGGTGACCTAACAACTCTCATCAGGCTGCTCCTGGCCAGTGTGTGCATCTTAGAACAGGCAGGAAATTTTAAAAGCAGCCTTAAAAACTCAGTGCTCAAGTGAGAAAAACCTCATTTCACTGACAGAGTGTAGAAACCGTCCATGGTTGTCAAATATAATAAAGGGATTAGAGTTTTGTTTTGATTTATTCTGATGTACAAAGGAAGAAAGGAGACAAACTTCAAAGGTTTTGCCTCTAGCCCAGACTTCCGGCCTTAGGGGAACCAATTTCTACCGAACATTATAGAAATATAGAAATGACCACTTAAGATTAACCAAAAGACAAAAGGAAGTCCATATTCTTACTAACACCAGTTTCAAAAAAAAAATCAGATTTTGTTTTTCCCTTTTCTCTGCTCCTAGCATAGGTGGCCCTGTTCTCACCCCTGCCCTGTTTGCCAGCCTAACCAGCGGCTGTTCTTAGGTCTAGGGAGGGCAGTGTCTCCATTTAGGTCACTTGTGGTTTTAACTCAAAAGTACACATCAATAAATAGTGTTCTAGGTAGAAATAAACCAAAGGAAGATAAGGCAGAACAATGCGCGCCAGAGGAACATGTGCTGTCTGTGGAAGAGAGCACTTAGAGGGTAAGAGGAACGCATTTCTGTGGTTTCCTTAGTAAAGTGGAAGTAATCACGGATAAGTTTGCCTGTATCTGAGGATCACCTAGGAGACACTTGCAACAGCCTGTGAAGGTCTCTGCTGGGCTCTGTCCTCTCCCATATTAGTTACGTACTCTTTCTCGGATCGGTTCTTATTTTCAACAAATCGTAATTCTAGGATGGAGAATGTAAAAACAATCTCAACCCTTCTGAAAGATACAAATTCTTAAATTCCAACTAGAGAACTTTCAAGGTTGTTAAGAAAGATGAAAGGACATGCCAACTCCCTCCTGCGCTGGCTGGCCAGGGCCAAACCACACCTACCGCAGCCCAAGCAGAGGAGCGCTCATGGACTTTAAAACAAGCCAGGTTCCACGACTTACATCCCTGCCACACCCCTATGCCTGGAATCCTTCCACTGCCCAAACAGCAGCCTGAGCACATCCAGTTATGATCGATAATGTTTCAGGAGTGACAAACAGACAAGCGGGCATGACGGGAGTCCCTGCGAGGCTGTGGAGAGAGTAAACTCAACGAGCCACCTGGTTCGAGGGTATTGATCTAGCTGAGGTGCACCTGGATTGTAGAATGACCCTTACACCAGGATTCAGAGCAAAGGAGGATGCCGCCCACCATAGACTATACATCATATCTGCAGCTACGAATACTGACCTTTCTATCTGCAAGTCACAAATGGCTTTGAGCTACGAAAATCTATATGATGCAATCAACATTTGTGTCTTCCTCACACTGACATGTTGAAGCCCAGCCCCGGTGCAGGTAGAACAAAGCCTTTGTATTCAGAAGCAGGGCCTTTCTGGAAGTGAACTGGGTCACAGGAGTGGGACACAATATCACAGCACTGGCTTTCTCCTAGGAGATACCAAAGAGCTAGCTTGCCACATCCACCTCGTCTCTCCTTGGAGAGACATGGAGGAGGACGCCACCTATATGCCAAGGAAGGGGGCCTTAAAAGAACATCTACCTTGCCGTTCCTTGACCTTGGACTCCTGTTCTCTCAAACGGTGAGAAAATGCTTTTCTGCCCTTTAAGTCACCAACCCCAAGCTGAAGACCATGAACGTCAGCAGGTTAAATGCCACTTTTATAAGGATATCCATCCATCTTGCCCTTACATCTCTGGCACAGCATTCTCTTGCTTATAGCTTAGATCCTAGTTGATGTACTCACTTAATAAACATGAGCTGAGCGCCAGCTCAGTCCTGAGCACTGGTCTAGATACGACATATATGCCAGCGCATCAGCGCCGCGGCACAAAAAGGAGGTTCATTTAGAAACAGGCATTCTTACTACTCTGTGAGACGCTGGTGATGGAGAACACCAAGTTCTGCGAGAGCCTGAAGGAGGAACAAGCAGCTTAGCCAGAGTGGGAGAAATAGCTTACTGAAGCACGCATGCCTACGCTGGACCCTGAAGGATGAATCAGAACCAGTCAGTTAAAGGGTAAGGTGTGGGACAGACGTGCTGGGCAGACAGGTGTGGGTTAGTCTCCCACAGTCACTAACTGTACACTCTGCTGAGGGCCCAGCCTCTTCCCTCACAGGCCCACCTCCAAATCTTCTGTAACCGTCAGCCCTGCATTCGTAACCACAATGTCTCCCGTCGTGTTTTTGAAGTGACTGTTTTTGAAGTGACTGTTTCGCAACTACGCTTAGGGTGGTCTAGGATCTCCCCCAAACCCCAAACCTCACGCCTGCTCTTCCCCTGCTCTTCTGGTGTATATGAGCAGCCCCGGTGTCCCTCCAGTGCTCTACGTGCCGTCACTTCCCTTCTGGCCTGCTGTCCCCTCCTCACCAACTTCCGCTTCCTTTTTTTGGTTTTTCGAGGCAGGGTTTCTCCGTAGCTTTGGAGCCTGTCCTGGAACTAGCTCTTGTAGACCAGGCTGGTCTCGAACTCACAGAGATCCGCCTGCCTCTGCCTCCCGAGTGCTGGGATTAAAGGCGTGCGCCACCACCGCCCGGCCCCAACTTCTGCTTCTTAATATCCCCAGAATCTGTGCGTTTCTATGACTTCTGCTCAGTCAGACCCTGAGCATCAGACTGGAGAGCTGATTGGCTGATTGATTCTCACACGTAACAACTTGCGGCGCCATCAAAGACTGCCATTATTCACTGATATAAAAGCCAAATCAATAAAGGCAGAGGGACAAAAGAAAACTCTATCGCGGAAGAGCTAGGAAAGCAGATAACTGAACATAGATTCTCAGATCTGAGCTCCCCAGCACACAGGCAACAGAAGAAACCCAGGTTGACTACACAGTTCTCATGATGGGAATCAATCGGAGGATACTAGCATGCCAGCTTATCAGAAACGGCCAATCTGCTTCCTGGAAGCTCTGTTTCAGAGAAATTGATTGCAGGGAGTTGAATAAGGGATACCGAAATGACACAACAGGAAGAGGCAGATTTTGTACAATAAGCAAGGCCTTCTAGCATGAGTCTTCTCAAGTAACATGTCCCTTAAATACACCCACTACAGTGAAGCCTGCCCATAGGAATGGAGACTCAGCAAGGCCGGCGGTCTGCACTGTGGAACGGGAAGCGCTTCTCCTACATAGCTTTCTGGTGTGTAAGAAAAGGGGAGCTTTCCTTGCATGGCCCTCTGTAAGTGCAAATGCCTTCAAGGGACCTTCAGTGAAAGCAGTTCTCATACTGTGTCACAAATGACTGCCAAAGCATTATGATACTAGGTGACTTCTTGCATTTCCATAACTCACTTGCTCCGAGATGCTTCGCAGAGGACTCTGGCTCACCGAAACCCTCCAACTTCATCTCCAGTTCAATCTGCACCATTGCTCACCCACAGTCGCTAATACATCTCAAACTTCCCGTTTATGAACCTCCTGCTCTGTTTCATTTTCCTGCCATAGTGGATAGCTCAGTGCCCCTAAAGCCGACAGGATATCTGTCTTGTACAGTCCTGAGTACAAAGCCCTTGGAAACTAAACTAGCGTGTAGTAGGGACTCAATTAAAATGCCTTTACCAAACAAATGAATACATATATATCCTCTATTTTAGGCCCCAAATCTTTGTATATATCCCCACACAAAAGGAGAGGACGGAGCAATGGAAAAGGACTGATTTGTAACCTACTGACTCCAATTTCTCCTTTTCTGATCTATCCAGCATTTTGCTCTCAGCTTTGTCTGCTAGAGAAGGCAAAAAGCTGCCTTCTAGAAACTTCTCAGTGAGGGCTGAAGCCTTTGGCAACCCTAATCTTGCAGCATGGCTTGGGCAACTTTCCCCGACTTCCTCCAAGAAAACAAATCTATTCAGGGTTTCCATAAGCATTGGGAACCCAAGCCCCAGGGTGGGTGGGACCCTCCTCCTAGTGACCTAGCTCCATGCTGTCTTTAGCCCATCTGATCGCAAAGCCTGGCTTCTTTGTCACATGCTCACTCCTTGAGACAAGAACCTTTGTTAGATTCCTGTGCCCTGCTGAATTGCCTCCTCCACACTCCAGATTGGAGAGAGCTTTTTATCCACTTGTGCGACTCCATCTGCCATCTGTTGTATCTGAGTAGATGGCTCGTTTTATACACCTGTGTTTATTACTAGATTTGATTATGAACTATTTGATAACAGGAACGCTTTATGAGTCTTTATACTTCTCCAACCTTTAGGGCAGTCCTAGAAGTGCAGAGGGTACAAAGCAAATGTTGAATTAAAAAGCTGAAAAATTATAAGTAATAAAGATGCGTTAATCTTGCTTATTTGGATCTCAAATTTGTCCAGTGGAAGACCAAGGTAGAGGGTTGGAGAGATGGCTCAAAAGTGAAGAGCATGGCTGCTACTCCAAAGGACCCAGGTTCGATTCCCAGCACCCACACAGCCACTGGAGAAACTGTCTGTTATTCCAGTTCTAAGAGATCCGACACCTCACACAGACACTCCTGTAGGCAAAAATAAAAATAAACAAGCGAAGAAGAAGAAGAAGAAGAAGAAGAAGAAGAAGAAGAAGAAGAAGAAGAAGAAGAAGAAGAAGAAGAAGAAAGAAAATGATGATGACTGAGTTAAAGTGAAATTACTAGCTATATAGAATATTAATCTCAACCTTGATATATTAGCAATTGTTGCCTATAGTTCTTACTTTTTTTAAAAAATGTGTCCAATGTTTTCCAACAATGACTCATGTGGCAAGATGTTTCATTATTAAAAGTATTTATATGTGCTGCTATTGACTGAAATTTCAGATCTGACATTACTTATACGGTAGCTCATTCCATGGATATTTCAAAAAAAATTTAATTAGCATTTGCCAATATCAAAATCAGGAACTTTCTGAAGCCTACATTTAGTACGAAACATTTTAAATACTACAGTACATCAAAGTCTCCTGTCTGGAGGCATCTTCTACCTCCAAGTCCAAAGATCTGAGCTATCACCATGGCATCTCCTCATTACTCTCAGATCTGTTTCCCAGCAAGAATCAGTTGCCAAATTAGAGCATCCCTTCCTAAAAGTACTACCAATAATAACAAGGGCATTCACCAGACACATCTGCCAGGCTATGTAGCAAACAAAGCACAGGCTGAGGGAATGGCACTGAGACATGTGATCTTCGCATCTGCGCACACGATACCAGTGTGGTGCTCAGAACATATGACATGTCTACAACCTAACTTTACAATTAAAAAGAAAAGCTTTCATGCCAGCTCTTCAACATAACCCGCATAGCATCTATTTCATGATCAGTATCTTTATGTTACTTTACATATGCCTGTAAGTACAACCTTTGTGTGAGAAAGAAAATATGAAGGCATAGAATCAGGGCCAGTGAGCTGTCTCAGTGGGTGAAGGTACCTCACCGCCATGCCTGAAGAACTGAGTCTAATCCCTGGGATGGTAGAGAGAGAAAATAAATCAACCACTAGTTGTCTTTCAACTTCCACATATACACCACGGTGTATTCCTCACCGCCTTCCTCCAAAAAACCTAAAGCACATAAATATAAGTTTTAAAAATACAGTGACTCAGATCCACTCTGTAACTCCAGGATACTGACCTTCTACTGACGGTAGCAAAACCACTAGTCACGCGAAAACCAAGTACTGACAAATTAGTCTGCTTTGTCAGAATCTGCAAGTTTTCCTTTAATCTTCTAATTACAAAAAGACAAAACAAAACAAAAAGCAACCCAGAGAATGGAAAGGAAGCTGAAGTGAACAGAATACAGTAAAGTAACGAGCTACACATATTCAGTGGGCCAGTTTCACGCTACATATTTTGGAGGGCAAGCTCGTTATTTATCCAGGTGCTACCCGACCTCTATCCAGTGAGTTGTTCATTTTAACCCCTCAGTAAGCACACCATAGACAACAACCAAAGTCAGATGACCTCACACCACTGTCTCAAGACACTGACTGCATCTCCATGGTTAACTACAGGATACTGACGCCATTAGATGGTCCTGTTGTCAGAACACTAAACCTGTCTGGGTAAGAGAAAACAAGACTTCCCCGAATGGGGAGAACAGAAACCCTGGGCCTAGCTGCAGCTCCTGCTGTAGCCACTATGCTGTTTGTCATTTCCAATGTACCTGTGCTCTTGGTATAAACCTTCCAGGAAGCTTTTATGTTACTTATGACATAATCAGTTGCTTATTGCCAAGGGAAGGACGTTTCCCCCCAGAAAGACAATCTGCACACACTAATTTGAAAGACAGGGTAGGCATGCAAGTGTTTTAATAGCCCATTATCAAAAATTATCCCTTGGCTATAAAATCCCCAGACCATTGGCTTGAGATCAGCTCAAAGAAAAATGAGATTACAGAATTTAATCTAGTGAAGGGGAGTGAGAGATGAGTTTTAAAAAGCTTTAGAACACACACACACACACACACACACACACACTGTAAAGATCCAAAACAAGATCAGCTTAGATAAAACCTTCCACACATTTACCTCATATAAATCTGACAGACTTCAGGATTTATTTTAATTTTGGAAAGTAAGTGGTTACTTTGCAACGTTTTAATAAGAAATGGGGAATGAGCAGAGAGAAGTTATACGGAGAGGCGACAGGAAAGAGATTGTCTTAAGTTTGCACAACCCAATTTAGCGCAATAAAGGAGAAACCTATGTGTTCTGGTAAATGTCACATCCATTACATACGTGGATAGGTATGAAGCAGAGTCTCCGTAGGCCCTTCAGAAATTGCACACAGCCGCCCTAATGCAAACCAGAAGTCTCAGACTGCTAGAGGCACACTCAGACTCACTCCCATGTGGACATTTGCAGAGGGTCCTCTCGCCCACCCCACCCTCATTTGTGGTATTTCGAAAGGTCATAACCATGGAGGTGACTTATGAGACGACACAAAGACACCTCCCACCCCAGCAAAATCTGTCCCAACCTGGCAAGGACAGCATCAGAGTCCTGGAGAACCCCCCTTCTTCCCTGCAACCTCTACTCCCTTGTTTCTCCTCCCCCTTTGCTCCCCCCACTCCCCTCCCCATGAGCATCTGCCTGGCCCAATCTCGCCTGGGCCAGCTCCAATAACAACATCTGCTTGGCAGCTTTTCAAGCCCACGGATAGTTATCTAACTGAGGCTTTTGTGCTGTACTGTTTATTCTGTGTGAAGAAATGCCTCCTTAGTTGAAAGAGTACTTTAGAAAAACTGTGCAGCTATTAGGAAGTGAAGCACAGGGCTAATAACCCCCACCTGCTCATCAAATTAATTATGACATCTGAGTCATTATAACTCGGAAAGAAAACACGACTGCAGATTTGTCACATGTAGGAATAACCATGTAGTGGAGGACCAGAGGGGGAAAAATCAGAGAAAAGATTCAGCTGGACAAGACACCTCTCAGACAATTCCACCTCTTGGAGACCAAAATACGAACCTTAACGGAAAGGGACGCATGCCTGGTAAGACGGCCACACTATTGTTAGACCATGAAGCAAAATGAGATAAAGACAGGGAACAGGGAACTTCAGGGGTACGTACACTTTAAAACTCAGCAAAAAAAAAAAAAAATTGTTGAACCAAAATATCTCCAGAGCCAAGCTACAGAGCTAAATGTTCATAATGGATGTGACACTATGTCATTCTCTACTGTCATCCGGTGTAGATGTTTCCCTTTAGGTACAAAATGACATTTTCGGGACCCTAATACAATTAGTAAGAAAATATACTAAATATAAAAGTAAAAACTTGTCTTGAAGTTGTTGCATTTCTTAGACGTGCATAAACAAAAGCAGAGTTGCTGAAAAGCAAATGATCAATCAGTGGCCATTAAAAAAAAATAGCATTTGAAAATCTGCTTCCCAAGACAGTTCCTGATCGAAACCTTTTAGAGAATATCTCATACAGAAGCTAGCAGGTTTTGGTTATAAATTCTGAATGAACCTACAATGATGTCCAGCGTCTCATTCTCCCCCACGTTGAGGAAACAACCATACCATGTATTTCTAAACAGATCACCTCCAAGTGTTGGATCTGCTTAATGCCACGATTTAGAAACAAAATGTCATGTTAATGAGTTGGTTTAAACCAGACATGAGTAATAGGAAGATGCCCACTGGAGGACACTTCTTCTGGCTATTGAGTGACGGGATAGCTGCATGGATCACAATGAGTAGCTTTATTTTTAAAGCTTTCCTGTTGAAAGTGTCTGCAATCTACTCTGAAGGCCTCAGCCCCCTTTTCTAACGTTTTTACAACTGAAAGAACTCTTTTGGTTCCTTTGCTGACCTTGGGCGGAGAATTAGAGACAACAGGAATCCTTCTGGAAAAGCAGGTGGTCACTTTGCTAATAGCATTAACCTTTGCCTTTTCCACTTTACCTCCAAAACACTACAGGCTGGAGCAGCAACCGGCATTTCAAAAAAAAAGTTAAATCTGTTTCAGAAAAAGCAAAGCCTAACTTCATGCTCAACAACAACGTACGCCATTCTGACCCCTTTGAGCTTCTTTCTACAGTAAAACGAAAGCGAGTCTCAGGAAACGAAACAATTAGTTCTTCCTCTCAGTAAAACACCCTCGGTATTAAAGTCCAGTTCTGAGAGTTGATTTATGTAAATGCGTTACTTAACCTCAACTTAAGATATAAATCCAGAATAAACATAACGATGGCAATCCTGACACTCCTCTTTGCCAACTTGGAAGATTTAGTCAGCCTGGACTGAAGTGAATCAAGGTTGGACTGAGAGTGGCGGTTCTAAATCAAGAAAGCAGCGGTACCAGTCCTGGCCAGGTTGACATGAGTCAGGAGCCAGCAGGGCTGGGGAGCCCCAGCTGTCTGCGGAAAGCATGTTCCACTCTAAAGAGCAGAGTAAGTCAAGGCACTCTCCTCAGATATGCAGCTTGTCATCCCCCCCCTTATCAACACTCCTTCTGGCTGGAGGAACTGCTCAGCTGAGGACCAGAATGGCCTGAATTCTGTAAGACAGAAAAGACCAGGTCCAAAGTGGCCTGCAGTCTTGAGGAGTTAATGACTGAAAAGATTTCCTGTCTGAGAATAATTTTCGAGTTGGTTTTTAACAACGGGTTTGCACAATTATTAAATTTCTTTACTATGATAGGTGTTGCTAGGAAACACAATTCAAGTATCCGGCAACAGACGGCTATGTTTCCTCAGACACGTGAACACACAGAACAGGGCTATGCTGGTCAAGTACAATGATCCAGAAAGGCAAAGAAATAATTTGGGGCAAGTAGCCCTGATTGGTGTCGCCATTACTCTCAGGCTGCCTGAGGATCCCAAAGGTGTGCCAGAAAGGGCAGCAGAGACCCCAGGGTTCCCAGGTCTTTTCGGGTACACCCAGTTTCAGCATTCATCTCTACCACTTCCTGCCCAGTGCTATGTGGTCTTAAAAACACAAACTTCGTGTTTCCTGACGCTGGGCTGGAAAGGAAAAGTCCCCTCCCTAGGGGCACAGCTACAGGATTCTGGTGCCCCTGATGCTCAGTGCTCACTACATTAAGGGAGAATGGTGCACCCCAGGAGTAAACTCAGGGGAGCAGTCTTTGTTTTCACCTCTGAGGCCCAGTGAGGAACATTATCTACAACATATTTTAGGGAGTGTCTTGTGTGGGAGGGAGGTCACAATTCTGCAAGGCTAACGTGATATGTCTAACTGTCCATGTCTCTAGGAAGGAAGGAAGGAAGGGAAGAGTTGACAAATGCAGATATTCTCTCTCAAAAATTAAATATTTTTACTGATAGTTCCTCCTAGGCAATTTTACTTTCTCCTCCTTTTCTCTCTGACATCTCTCTCTCTCTCTCTCTCTCTCTCTCTCTCTCTCTCTCTCTCTCTCTCTCTCAAACACACACAAAGGCATCCGTTAATATTAGGACAATCTTCTGTAATGTTTTACAAAAACTCTCAGGGGCTTAAGAGAGCAAACGGCCAGGCTCCCCTCCTCTCAGAGGGGTACCTTCTCAAAGCCCAACCCCCACTTTTCAGCCCTAGGTTAAGTAGATTTGCCTCTGTGCTGAGCTGGGCAGCCTTTGTGTCTCTGTGGGCTGCTGCTCAGGAGGGAAGTTCCTTCCAGAGGGAAGTCAGGAGCATTCTCCACTCTTCCTGTTAGATTATTAGCTGCTCTTGCTTCTTCTTCTGAGCTTTTAGGTTTCAACCTAAAAAGCAACATACCACCAGCATTCCGGGGATCACCTTTCCCTAGAGAAATGTACACCATGAGGCACAGAAATTCACAGGTTAAAGAGGGAGCACGGCCTGTTTGTAAAGGCAGGCACAACTCTAGTCTGATAGTGTAGAGAAGGATAATAAACAGCCTTGCAAACAGCACAAGGAGGGAGCCATGCCTGTTTCCTAGCTCAGGCCACTGACTTTATGAGAAAGCCAAATGAGTGTAGCAAACTTTCTGAAATATCATTTACATAAGAGATAGAGGATCGTTCTCTATATCACTGTCTCATGAAGAAATCTACTCTTCCCAGAGTGAATCTGAAAACCCATGGGTAAAATGTCATCCAAGGCTTAAATCTGCAGGTGTCCCACACCTGACTCAGTGGCCGCAGCTCCCATGTTTGTCACCCTGTTGGTGACTGTTCTAAGGGAATAATTTCCTGTGGCCTTGGCTTCCAGCAGGACCCCTCAGTTCACAAGGTGCCAACTGTGAACTTCCATCTATGTCACCAACTTCACCGGGCACTCAAGAGCTCATCAGTTCTCAGTCTAGCGAATGTCAACTTCTCCATCGGCCAGACTGCACCCACTCTATTAAGAGAACACACCGAATTCCTAACGGTTCTGGAGTCCTCGAAAGGGAAATAGCAATGGGGTGTCATTGGAGTTGCAGCAAACAAGGAAGAACCAGTACGTGGTCCTTGGCTAGGAAACTCGGCCAGGACAGGAAGGCTCATTAGCGCTTCTGAGTCATCCCATTCACAAGCATGACCTTGAAAGATAATGTCTGTGTGTGCGCAAGAGAAAACCCTGCTCTCCCTCACAGCTGTAGTCCTCAGACTCCATGGCCCAGGTACCAGTACTGACCTAAGAGACAGGGCAATGCTGTCTCCAGGCAGACCAAGGACTCGTGCAGCGGGGGAGGCAAAAATGCCACATCCCCAAGCAACTCAGAAGTACTGTTAGAATCAAATAAACCAGGCAATCGCTTACTTCTCTCCTACACTTACCTGTCTCTACTTTTCTTTTACTTTTGTGCAAATTCAGTAAACTTCATTTCTCTAATTCTCATATGCTAATAGCCTAAAAATAGTTGATGTTCAAAATCCTGCCAGGATACGGAAACACACACACACACACACACACACACACAACGCCTGAAAAAAAAAAAAGAACTAAACTATTTTACTCGTCACCAAAAAAGAAGAGTCTGTGAAGCATGTGTGGTCAGTTCATCCAGTGCTATGCTATGGACAATACTAACAGTGCAGGCTCAAGAACCACAGCTCTTTCTTAAACTGAGCAATAATAGTCTAGGGCCACACTTAGTATCTGATTATGATACGGCAGGAAGACAGTCATGCATTTTCTTTGAATTTGAGAATGTCCTGAAGTGGGGGAAAAGGCCACAAACAAAAGATGCTATTCTTTTATTGTGTGTATATTGTTTTGCCTGCTTGTATGTCTGAGTACCATGTGCATGCCTGATGCCCCCAGAGGACCAAAAGAGGAAGTCAGGTCCCCTGGAACTGGAGTTACAGGTGGTTGTGAGCTACCATGTGGGTGCTGGGAACTAAACTCAGTCCTCTGGGAAAGCAGCCGGTGCTGGCAACCACCACGTGACCTCTCCAGACCCAAAAGATGCTATTCCTAACCTTCGGCTCTGAACTCTACGGACTGAGGCATTTAATCATTGACTCCCAGGCCCCTCTGTCAGCTGTAAAATAGGAAACAAATACAAAATAACAAAAAAGGACTTGGTTGTTGTTCAGATTTGAGTCAGGGTCTCACCAAGCATCCCAGGTTAGCTTCAAACTCATAGTAATCCTCCTGCCTCAGTATCCTCCTATACTGAGACTACAGGCACACCCCACTATCTCCCATCTTCAACCTACAAAGGAAAAAGCTTACAAGCAAGCAAAGGAAAGGTGTTTTGTGAAAAGTTTAGAAAGAAATAATTTCTCAATTTAAGTATTTTTTTCATGGTGTTAGGAAATTTTGCTATTTAAGAAAAGTGTGTGTATGTGTGTGTGTTGTGTGTATGTAAAAACAAAACAAAGCAAAAAAAAACACAGTCACTCAGCTTTCTTTTGCTTTTTACAATTCAGAATTTTGGAGTTAAGTCCTCCAAACCTCAAGACATGTGTAATACACATAGTTTGCTACCAGAATTTACTTAAAGCATCTCTGCACTATACAGAACACACAGCATGCACACCACACGCACACCCGGCACCCACCCACACACACACACACACACAAATTCTTGAATCATTAAGTCACTTGGAAGAATCTCCAGAAGTGTGCTGAGGCATGTTTTTGGTGTTTTGCCAAATTCTGTGCTTCTGTTTGTGGCTTTCCAGTATGGATTAGATAGACGCACAAGCACGGACAGTTTGGCAAGTAGCGACAACGGTCTAGTCTGAATTTAGTAATTTCAGCCTTCCATTAGTTATCTCGGGTGAAAGAAAGAATTAACGACAACTTGTTTGAGCTCTATCTTTATATCCCTTTGTCATCCATTCTTGTTCACTTGCCATAGATTAGAAACCAAAGGAATTTCAGATGTTCTTTGCAGATAGATCTTAAGCGCAAGCTTTCGACAGAGAATTCAGGTGTCAAGGACGCTTCAACGAGAGGCTGAATTTTGCGCACGGCTGTGCTAGAGCTGGTACTCTGCTTCTCTGACCTCCTCTGCACTTGAACGTCCAAGTGTGCCCTCCTTCTTCTGGCAAAGCAACAATGGCGGAAATTATCTCGAGAGGTAAAAAGTCACTTGAGATTTTTTTGTTTTTAAATTAGCACACACAAAAGTAGACTTTTCTGTGGCAAACCGCTCTCAAAGAAATTTCTCTCTCCAGTGACTACAGGGGAAGCCATACTCTGGCCTTGCTGCACACTATCAGTAAGTCAGCTCCTCATGGTCATGAGATTTGATGCTAGATTGAAAAGCAACTCTGGTGAGTTAATCAAACACTCTACCACAATCAGAATCGATACATTGATCACTATAGCCAGTCCCTTTCTCGGTCACCCAGAGAAAGCCGGGAATTCAACTGACTTGTACTGTTTGACAGCTCCTTCTGTGCTTGGTTAAGAATAATCCTGGTACCCAACAGAAAGGTTCACGGGAACCAGGAGCTAGAAAGGACTAAATGCTGACAGTGGTCCACTGTTAACTAAGTCTCGTGTGTGAAGCTGCAGATGACTTCGCACAGATGTCCCATGTGTCACAGCACTGTTAACAAGATGTGCATGGACAATCAAAGTCGAATTTCAAATCCCCAAAACTGGGCAGTCCCATGGTCTGAAGTTAAGGACCAATCAACAAGCATCACTCTGCAAATGGAAGGCTGGCGTTCATTCTCAGGTCATCTTGAGGGCCCAGGAGAAAGAGGGGAGTCCTGTTTGGGTGGGATCTAGAGCACTGGGTTGGAGGGTTAATGGGCAAAACACGGAAAAAGAAAAGTTGAGGCCTAGATCAAAAACTCATAAGGAAGATTATTAACACGTAGTTTTACTGGCTGTCAAGTGGGGCATCTCGAACTCTGATCCCACTGAGATTTGCTGAAGAATGGAGAGCTGACAGCGAGAGGCAGTGCGCCCCTCACCACCTGCACATTTGACTAGTCATCAAAATGCCCTTTTAACAGATGCAAAATGATTGCTGTGGAGCAGGAGAAAGACCCATTCCAAACTTACTCAACTTGATCCAAGATGACACTTCAGGATGACCCACGCTGGAAATGACAGGTAGAAGCTATTGTCCGGGGAGAGGAACGAATCTGAGCCAAGAACAGCCTGTCTCGTATAAAAGGTGCTGAGCTAGTTACCACAGTTGGGACTGGTGTCACCAAGCCAGCTCAGGAGCTGCTCTGACCTCACAGCCTAACAAAATACATGCTGTAAGCATGACCACTTACTAGTGTGTGACCTCAGGCATCATCCTTCTATACTTTGGGGTCCTTGCATGTTACAAAGGTGACAATGAATCTGGCTTTCACAGAAATGATAAAAGCACAGTTACATATGTGCACACAAATGCCTACACACTTAGACACAAACACACACACATACCCAAACAAACACACACATACACTCAAAGGTTTACTACCTCTATATTCACCACCTCCTCTAAATCTTTATTCTAATGCTCAAGCTCCCCTAATCCCATACTTGGTTATTCTTTTTTTAAAAAACCAAATGAAGCAATATTGTCCATAAGGTTAGATTCTGTCTTCAATATTGAATTTATGACATGACTTAAAAGAATGAAGCAAATCACTGACTAGTGTCTTCCTGGACCAATCAGCATACAAAGAATTCTAACCCTTTACTGAACAATGCTGGAGGAGAGGGTCCAGGCAGCAACCCAAGTGGGTTTTAGGGAACCCAGGATGTACTTATCTTGTAGACAATGAACATTCTTCTTAACAGAAAGCAAAAGAAGTTGTGGACAAAGGCTCAGGAAGGTTCCAATGAGCTTCTTCAGAAAAGGACAAGGATTCTTCACGTTTTATATCACTGTGATCGTCAACAATAAAGTTTTCTTACATTTCCCCCCTAATATCAGTAAGCTGTAGTAATACTTCATTAAAAAAAAAAGCAGGGTGACCCACTAACTGTGCCACGATAAGTCAGGTAGATGAAAATAGGAAATCATATATTATTCTTTCCTTTAAAAAGATCTCATTTTTGCTCTCTTGAATAATCATGAAAAAGGCAACAACAGCATCACATACACACACACACACACACACACACAAATCTGTATTGTGGTTGCTAACTTGAACCATGCCAATGAACATTCAAAAGATTAATCAAAGGCTTGACAGTTGTTAACAGTTCAACATGGTTCCCATAATTATCCAATTAAACATATAATGCAAATAGGAGAAGTCTTATGGGTTCCATAGAGCATGACTATCAGGCTGCTTTGAGGACTATTAACTGTAATGGACTGTCTGCTGAGTCAGAAGAAAAAGTGAAAGGCTAGCCAGACGCTCATGGAGGAAGGCGGGAAGAATGGAGCGCAGAGACACAGAATTCAACCACTCTTTATGTGGTCACATAAACACAACAGACAGTGGTAAAATCCAGAAGACAAAATTTAAGTAACAATTATTGTAAAACCAAAAGAATGCAGAGCAATGACTTTACCCTGTAATTCCTACTGGCGGCACTACAGCCACTGTGTACTTCAACCACACTTTTCTAGCTCACTGCTAAGTTAGAAACATGGATGTAATTATAGTCGTTGGCTTCTGACTCTGTCTATAAACCATGCAGAGATAAACTGCTATTAGTGAACATACCAACTCCATATAATTGTGTTTTGACATTATAGGTAGAAACAGTGAGACGGAGAACTAACCACAGCAATTATAAACAGCATGCTGGAGGGCACGTCAGGTCACTTATGACCCTGACTAAACTGTAAGCCCAAAGCTCCACTTCCACAAGTTCAGATGCACACGCATGCATGTGCACCTGTCTTCTGCAGAAAAATGAGGTCACAGAATGAAAGAACTACTAAGTCACGAACTTTCAGACACCTAAAGGATGCAAAATATACACCAGATGGGGCAAATATCTGTTCTTTAAAAAAAAATAATGTTTTTAAATATAAATATATATGTGTGTGTGTGTGTGTGTCTTTAAGGAAAACTTTGTGGTAACTCTTTACTCTTAAGTATTTGATTTTGTAGAAGGGTTTACACAGAGGAAAAGAAAAATGAGAAAATTTATTCAGCACAAAAACTGTCACTGTTTGGAGTTAAGTTGTGCCATTTAAAGTTCAACAATTAAATTTTAGATGTTTAAAGCATCTCCTTACACTGATAACATTTTTAATAGTTACTCAATTATATACCTTTATAATAATTATACACAGAAGTATTGCATCCACTTCTTTCTGTAACAGTCTTCTGTCCTCTACCCAACTGGGAGCAAAGGCAATCAAAAAGTCAATAAATATCATTTAAGGGGCAAAGTATAGCACCATGTTCAATGATTTTCTCTCTAAGGTACTACAGGTTTTGTGCAGTCAGCAACAGTATACATGTGACAATCACAAACTACATATGTGGTAGCATACACAAAACCGAGAAACAATGTAACTCTTGTGTGATTATTCACAGAACATATAAGCATGACCTTAAAATGTACACTGCCACTAAGACAAACTCATGTGTGTGTAGGGTCCTGAAAACACACACATGGAGGTAGCCATGTATTTTTTTTTAAGGCAGGGTCTCACATATCCCAGGCTGGCCTAGGATTTGCTGTGTAGCAGAGGAAGAACTTGGACCGCTGATACTCCTGCCTCCATCTCCCAGGTGTGGGATTACAGGTATGAGCAAATAGTCCTGCTTATGCATGTACTGGGGAGGGAGCCCAGTATCCTGTGCACACTAAGCAAGCCCTCTACTGTGATACATCCCCAACCACTTGATTTTCTCTCTTGACAAGGAAGGCATAAGTATTTCACCCTTTTAAGGAAAAAAAAAAAAACAGCTTCCTGAGGGCACATGGGCTTGCCCCAAACTTCCTCTGTCCACACGGACAGGTGAGCCTCTTCCATGTGGTGACTGATGTCTGGGTTCAAAGCCCTTGATCACTCCTGAGTAAACCTGATCCGGACAGAATGTGTGTCTGAATAAACTGTTGTCTACCAAGATGTTAATGTCCAGAGTGATGGCTTCCTCTCAAATGTGTTAGGAAGGTTAGATGAACAGTGTCATGGATGTGCTCTGGCACAGTGGGTGCCCAATGCGTGAGAGGTTATAGCTGCTAATACAGTTCCTGTCTCCTCTCAGCTACCCTGACAAGATAACTCCTACATGGCCAAAAGGTTACGGTAATAACTACAGAAGCATCAAGCCCCACATCAGAGTTTGCCTCACTGACATAGCTGGGTGTCAGCATCATTTCTGAATAAGGGCACTCAGGGAATGAATTGCACTGGCTGCCTTTAAGTGCGCTTTGCTCTGTTTTGTTTTGTGTTTGACAAAATGCTCATATATCTACATGGTTGTATCACTCACTGGAAACAGATGTAAGGCATTTAAGTTAAATTGAAAAGGAAAAAAGTTTCTGCAAATTCCAGCTAGGACCCAATACAACAGGGTACTAGAGTCTACACCTACTTCATTTGGGAGATCAAAGTCCCCCTGGTTTAGCTGCCACATTCCAGCCTGGACAGAACAGCTTCTGTGTAACTAGCTCAGGAATGAGGCATCCCTACTGCAAGCTCCCAGCGAAGGGCTTCGGTATCCTTTGGGACAATGGACTCCTCTTTCAGGGCAAGAGCAGCACTAACAATGTTCAGTGCTATATGAACTCAAGCTGATTCAGCTGGAGCCTTCCGTGTTCTCACAAACATCTCGGAAGAGAAACTGAATAGGAAAACAGAAAGCCTAGATTCACGTTTGCAAATGCATAAAACTAACACATGAAAACACCGGAGAGGGCTCTGCTGCTCATTGCTAACCAAGTGCATGAGCTGCCGTTCCAGATAACAAACACATACAGCAGGCGAGGAACAGGGGAAAGTGTTTACTGTGGGCAGAGAATGAACATTATCTCTTCAAGTGGGTCAGCCACCCTGAGATTTGTTGACAGTCATTTAACTACTTCACAGATACACAATTAGAAAATGCTACTTACATCCCTTGATGATACAGAAAAACAAAACAAAACAAAAAACACTTAAAGGATGTTTTGTTGGGAGAGGTTGAAGAACCAACCCATCAATATCATCATCATCATTCATTTGGTGGTGGGTCTCAAACCCAGGGCCTTGTACATGTTAAGCATTTGCTTTACACCTGAAGGGCACACCTAGTGAAGAACATCTTCTAAATAAAAAAGTGCCAGTGGAGTGAGCTGGGCTGTGGCAGGCCTGGATTCAAACCCCGACTATGTCACTAGCTGTGTGAGCAGACACGTGCTCAGCAGCTAACCTCAACTTCTGCCTGCCCCGACCGTAATACTTGGGGCCTTTCAGGAACTGTGAAGATTGCAGTAATTAATTCAAAGGGTACATAAATGTTTTCAACACGCTGTAGCTGGTTTTTGATTGCTGATCTTTCTCCCTTAATAATAAAACTCAGAAGGCAGTGGCACCCTTCGAGGTAGGGTCATTCCTGGACTCTTCTATCGCATTAGCGTTCTCATTATAGTCTTCCATCTTATCGAAGAAGAAAACAATCACTTAAACAAGAAGATAAAACATTAAGGAGTAAAATCTTAGGGTATACACAAAATTCATGAAATCTTGTCTAATTCTTCTGTAAACCAAATACCCAGAACACCTATACTAACTATATAAAAAAAAAAAAAACTATTGATTCTATTTAGAAAAGGAATCCAACAAAGAAAGTTCGTAGAAAATATACCTATCTCCTTCAGGAAAGTCTTGTGGAAAAAGAGCTGATTGTATATATATGGTATGTATGGATGTCAATAGACTAGAGAAAAAGAACCCAACTTCTCTTCCATGTGAGTGCCGTAGAACAAGTATTCTAAACTGTGAGCCAAGCATTGAAGAGCCCCATGAGTGGCCAGTGAGGGCCTTGTTTTAAACCAGACATTGGGCGCCCATGCTTCAGCCTTGGCACCACTATGTACTGCTCTTGACTTGCTTGATCCGTTCTTTAAGGATGCTTTATTTTTCCCAATGTACCCTTTGTGTTTTGTACAACGAACACATCCAACTCCAGGATCTCACGTAAGAGGCACAATAGAGTAGAGGGAATCCACAAATGACAAAGGGAACTTAGTTCAATAGGAAGGACGAGCTGGAGAATCTTAGCACTGTGCATCAGAATTAACAAGTCCAGATTTAATCATTTACGGTCAAGTGTAAAACAAGGGAGCATGTCAATCTTTTCCAAAATACGTGATGAAGTTAAATGAGCGTGTGGGTGTTTTAATACACAGAGGGTGTCGCTTAATGTACAAACACTTGTATGTGTACTGTACCCTATGTGGTCAAAGGAATCTTCACAGCCTAGATGGATGCTTAAGAAAGAACTCTGGAGACAAACTACGTGGGTTCGACTCCAGCCTTATCATTTATGAAAAGACAGAAAAGCATCTACCTTATGTAGTTTGTGAGGATTAAATGATGCCTAATTTGGTGGCTCATTCCTGTAATTCCAATAGTTGGGAGGTTGAGGCAGAAGTTGAGAGGTTGAGGCAGAAGAATCACTACAAATTCGAGGCCAGCCTGGTCTATAAAAAACAAAATTGCGATTAGTGAGTGAGACAGACGAGTCACTAAACAATGTTAAGTATGTGGTGTAAGTCCACTAAATGTCTGCTGGACAGCTGTACCCAACATAGCAGTGGCCACATGCCGAAAGCCGCCTCGGCCTGGAGAATCCTGCCCTCCTTCGCTGTCATCTGTCTGGTGTCAGCTCAGTGCGCAGGCCTGAAGGCCATTACCTCCTCCACACTCCCAAAGCTACCTTCAAGGTTAGTATTACCTTCACTTTGCATCTAGGAAATGGAGCCCCTGGGACTTTAGGGCCCTTGCTGGGACTCATATCATATTGCGAAAAACTGTAAGAATTGGATTTTCAGTCCATACTCGGGACTCTCAACTTCTTGACACCTGGTCCCATGGCTTCTTCTGGCAAGTTCCAACTCAGTGGATTCCTGGCCACTTCCTCCTGTGTGGCCCACCCAAGGCTGATGCTACAGAGCTGAAGAAATGACAGGATGTCCCCAAGGCCACATTCATTGTTGCTATCTGTTCAGTTAAATGCGGTTGTTATTGGGAGAATGGCATGCGCTCCACCTCCAGCTCCATGGTACTTCCTGGTTTCATTTCTACATCGGGGTGCTAATACCACCCAGAGCCCACCACACACCCATGGTGGGCACGGTACAGAAAGCATCCCGAACAGCAATTCCAGTTCCAGCTGAGCAGAGCTTCCTGCTGCCATGCACCAGAAGCAAGCATGTTACTACTGCAGGTGCCATACAAAGACAGGTCAAATCGTTATTTTTTTGCTTTTCCAAAACAGGGTCTCACTATGCGGCTGTGGTTGTCCTGGAACTCACTATGTTGACAGGGTTGGCCTCGAACTCCTTTACCGCCCTCTGCCTCCCAAGTGCTCGGATTGAGAGTATGTGCCATCGGGCCCCTACTCTGTTCTATTTATAGGTTTGACCTTTTGCACTCTAAAGAAGGTCTAATGTAGCTATCATTACAGGACTGCCATGATTCTCTTCATCATTTTTCCATAGCTACCCATGAAGAAAAACTGTATTCTGGAGTGGACATCTCTTACAAAGAGAAAGCTGTATCAGGAAAACTCACCAGAAAAAGGAGCTGCTGTTCTGCTTGTGGTATGCCACTGTAACAGGCCACATGATATGATAAGTGTCACGCTGTATCATAGCGTACTTTTGTCTATCAACAAAACACAGCTCATTAGACAAAAACTCTGGGGAGCCAGACTTGACTTTGAAAAGATAATAACGACCAAAACTGGATTCGGCTTACTTTAGTGTAATTTTAAAAAACAATTTTGTAGACTAATCTGCCTACCATATTTTCAGTTGCTTATAGAGTTATTTTGTGTCAGTGATGAAAGATATTTAAATGAATTATTGATGCATAAGATACTGACATTTTCCACTCAAGATTATAAATATTTCAATGAATAAAGACCATTTATGAACAACATATAAAAAAAACATACCCTAAAATCTTAGAGGCAAAGTGTTTAAGAATAATTTCAAAATCAGAATAATGCTATCCAGTAATAAAAGGTGAAATTAATTAATCAAAAAACACTTATTCCTGCGCATTGTAGAATCCGAGCTAAAACATCATTTTAAATTCTTTAACCAACTTTTAACAAGATCCAGTTTGTCACACACATATGGATCTCAATGCAGAGCAAAGCACTGTCAAGTATAAGTCACGCAGGTGGACTCCTCGCAGTATTTCCTTTGGTTTTGTTTTGTTTTGTTTTGTCACAGAGCCCCTGAGAAAACACTGCTGAAGACTCACCTCCTCCCTGACCTTTCCATTACAGTCCCACTGGGTCTCCTCCCGGCAAGTTCAGCACCTCTAACTATATTTAGTAGTGGGTGAGACAGTTAGGTAGTGTATCCCTGCTTCACCGCCATTAAGTTTCTGCTGCTACTCAACACTACGAGTGACCATGATCTGTCCTAACTGTAAATCACTTGAGCAAAGTCCTAATCCTTAAAATACCAAAACAACAGCCAGGATCGGACTCTTATTCTTTGAATGCACCCATGGCCAATTTGTACATTTACGCCAAATCTTTTCTATTTTTCTTGAATGATGCATTTTAATAATTTTATAAATGCCTCTATCATTAACTCAAAATGTACAAAATTATATTCAATTCCAGAATATATGTACTTATGTGCACACACACATAAATACACTTTAAAAAAGCTAACCATCCTTAAATGACTAACACGGTAAGAAATGCTAGAAAGCTGCTGTTGAAGCAAAGATCCCAGTACCAAAATATTTCAGGCAATTAAAAATATATAATCAGTGAAAAAATTTTTAGTGATGCTTTTCAAAAAGACAAGATAGTCAAACCTCTTCTTCAGAGAATCTTACAAAAAATATTGAAATATTTCTTCTCAGCCTGTTTGGGAAACTATGATAAAATACTAAAAAGATTAAAAGGAAAATTCAAGCATATCATACATAGATACATACGTATCATATATGCATGTATCATTATTTAAGCCCATGAAAGCACTAAACATTTGGGATTTTAAAAACTACTTTCCTACATAAATATCACTGTGCCAAATACTTGCTGTTAATCAACAGTTATGAGTATGTTCACCTTTGTTTCCAATTAATTTTAGGTCAGTGATCTTCTTCAAACTGAAATTAAGGGTCTTACAAATAATGGCTAGTAGCAGTATGTACCGGATTCTAATAGGAAATTTACTGGCACCCAGCACATCTTCATGCTCCAGGGAAGGCTATGCCTTTAAGCTACCCATAAATTCTGGCATGAGGACAGTGATCTGCCATGGTTCTCGACTGTTTGTTGAGGGGATGGAGTCTGCAAAGTCCCATAGCAACCATTATATCTGAATTCTCACCACAATTACAAGATTTTACAAACCTCAAACTTCAGGTTTTTCTTCCCACTTTATTGACTGTCCTCAAATTAATATTCTGCCCCCACAAGAGGGACACTTGGTCTTCCAGAATCCTCGGAGAAAAGCAAGGAGCACTTTCTTACAGCATAAGGCCTGAAGACCTACTACATGTCGATACTGTGAAAGTGAACTAAAATCAGAGCATATCTGTAAAGGTTTTAGGTTGCAGGGAGGGGTATTTTGTTTTCAAGACAATCTCACTATACAGCCCTGGCTGTCCTGGAACTCACAGGCATCCACCTGCCTCTGCTTCCTGACTGCTGGACTTGAGGGTACAGCCACCAACCCAGATTCGGTACATATTTTAACGAGCACCTGCAACAGGAGAGGCGTGGCAGTAGGCACTTCACAGGCATTTCCTCACTTGACTCAGAACTGCCAAGTAACAGTGGAGACCACTCCAGAGCTCAGGAAACCAAATAACCACACGATGAACATTACAAAACCATCATTCAGGCAACAGCAGGATCTAGAACATGCTCTGTGACTGACATGGACATATGTGGTTTCATTTTGCTCATCCTTAAAATTTAACACACACACACACACACACACAGTGGGGTAACATTTTGAAACTAGACAGACGTACAGAAAACAAGTTCCAATAAAGAACAATTTACCCAGCTTGATGGCTTTCCCTTGTACTGCTTCAGCCACCACAATCCAGCTCCCCTGTTATTCTACATGCAGTTAAAATGCACATGCATTTGCTCATTAAATAAATGTCATCTACTTCCTGAGACACTCCCATATCATCTCCATGGCTCGGCCTTTCGTGTGCTTCTACAGAATCCAATTTTATTCGTGTGTTTTCCCGTCTACAGTTGTGTCTGAGAAACCTACCTTAAAACTTCACAAACCACCAAACTAGAAATGAGCTTTTTAAGACACCTTCTAACACTGCCTGCCTCTTCTTCGATTCAACGTTCTCCACTTTGCTCTGCGGGGCAGGACACACGTGAAACACAAACTGTAGCTCAGCCTTTCCCATTTGGGAAGGATCCTCTTAAAACATCCTTTGAAGGGACTTTGAGGAATCTCTCAAACAAAACTTAATGTTTTATTTGCTAAAAGTTGAACTTAGACAGAATCCTTAGAAACTTCTCTTAAAGAAGAGCAATTACATACTGTTTGTTTTAAACTTTTAAAAAAATTAGAACTGAGATAAAAGATGTACATGACACAGAGGGAAATGGAGATCGCAATTATCAAACAAATCTGAAAACTGCAGGATCCAGGGGCAGCCTGAAAACCAGTTGAAGACAGCTCTCCTTTTTCTTAAAATATGTGACTTTCAAGTGAATTTTTTTCTCCTTAAACTAGTTTCAAACATTTACTGAAACACTTCAAACCATTCCTTGCTGAGAGTTTAACAATTCATTTTTAGTGGATCTTTCTGTTTTCTGACCACCAGCACATCCATGGTGTCAGTTAGCTGTCTGTAGCTTTAAGGGGATGTTTTCCAACCACTGGGAAGGGAAGTTTCTGGTGAAAAACATGGCTGCAGACTGACTTCCGTACAGCACTTCCTATGAAAGAGACGGAAAGAAAACACCAGACCCTTGAGTCAATTTATTTCAAGAAAGTGAAAATAAGAGCACGAGAGGTTTTATGATTTTGCCTATGTTTCTTTTAAAAAGCTGTTGCTGGTGTTTTCATAAACTAACACTTTTTATTAGATATGCTTATTCTTCCTCTGCAGCAGCAAGACTGACATAAACAACCAAAGAGGCTTGGGTCTCTTAGGCCCAAACTGTAATCTCTTGAGATTACCCTGGCTCTAAAATTCTCCAAGTAGAGGCTGCTTTTTTTTTAAAAGTAAGCCTTTTTTTGGTTTTTAAAGTCTAGATTGACCTAAACCATCTGATTATTGGACTTTGAACTGAAGCACATGGAAGTGTTACAAAACACTCAATACGAAATAAAACCTATTAGAACCTCAGTTTAGCAAGAGTACAGAATTTTCTGAAGTGCAGGTTAGCATGAAGGAGACTACCCTGCCCCTTGGCCAAGCCTACCAGAAGCCAAATTCCTAAAATGCCAGAGCTAAGAGGTCTTGGAAAAGTCCTCTAGAAACTGAGTTACTAAGAGACAAAGTCTCCCAGGTACTTGACAGAAGTAGAGGCAAGAACTGTTTTCTCTTTCACTTCAGCAAGCTGCTTCAATAAGTGTGTGGCCCAGAGTGAACAAGAGAGGTGGGGGAGAAAGGGAGAGAGAGGGAGAGAGAAAGAAAGAGAGAGAGAGAGAGAGAGAGAGAGAGAGAGAGAGAGAGGGAGAGGGGGGGAGAGAGAGAGAGAGAGAGAGAGAGAGAGAGAGAGAGAGAGGGAGGGAGGGAGGGAGGGGGGGAGAGAAAGAAAAGTAATTCCATTGTCCCACTGTCAGGTCACTAAATAATTTAGTACCTAATTTTTCCTTTCTATAATCCAAAGACCTCATGTTCAGAAAGCTACAGTTTAGAGTACATTAAGTGAAATCACATCCGTATGCAAATATGTTTTCTCCCATATGCATCTTAAGAAAATAACAAGTAGAAAAATAATTTATCTTCAGCCCCTAGAAAACAAAAACTGAAATGAAAAGAAAGAATGGAGAAAATCTAAATTGTATATTTTCATTCCTTCTAAAAGGATTAAATAACAGAATTCTGAGTGGTTTGTTTGTACTTTCCATGCAGTATGTAGATTAACCATGAAATTCTGTTTGGGACACTTTGACATCTGTTTTCAGTGCGTTACAATGAAATCTGGGGACTTGGTACATACATTTGCTGTAATAAACCTGTCACTAATCAGTGGTTTCCAAAATACTGCCCATGACTATTACTCTCCAGTAGTCTCGTTTGCATGATCTGATACTGTTGCTACATCGTGTTGTTCCCTGACAATGTGGCAGCTAGTCCCAGGCACGTGGTCTAAAATGGCTGCACATCGCGCAGTAATTTCAGTCTTTCCACAGACTGCACAGACGATGCAATCTGTCCTAGAACGGACTAGTACTTCATCCTTCCCGAGATGCCTTAAACTAGAACACCGAGAATGAATTCACAGCCCAAGTGTGAAACACTCAGTAACAATAAAGACGCCCACACTGCGGGGGGAACTCTGCCTCGTGAGGCTTATACCACAGGAGACATAAACATAATTCTAACTCAGGAGTCCTTTCGACAAAATCGTGATGATGCTCTTTAAACAATGAATGAAAGATGAGTCTCTGACTAGGACAGTCCATTCCCATGAACTTCAGAAGCAGACAGAACCAGACTTAAGGTTTAAGTCCGCTTCATGCCCTCTAGGAGTGATTACCAGTGACAGCGACCATGGCCACAAGTTTACAATGTGTTAACAGCCGGACAGTAGACTGCATAAAGGGTTCCTTTCACGTTGTGTGTGTCTTACACATCATATACAAAATATGCATCTCAGAAAAAAATACAATTCGAAGAATACAAACATGGCATTCACCAAAGAAGAAAACTTGCTAAAAATATTTTTCTACCTACTCTTATTCTAAATGAAGTCCAGATTTGATCAGTATTTAGAACTATATTCATATTGCTCAAATCTAATACGATTTCATTTTATCCTCCCATGAACTCATATTAAATCTGAAATATGTTTCTCTATGCACATGTTTCATATTATACAAATGTTGGATACAAAAAGCAGATTAATTGTGAGCCCTAATGTTGTGTTTGTTAGTACTGAGAAGTCATTCCAACTGTTCCAAACGGGATTAATGCAGTATAACGAGTCTATTTAATTATTGTAAGACCAGTGATCCTCATATTACTATAAGCTGCTTTCCCCTGACTTGAAGACTATAAATGGAACTGAAATTGCACATGATAACTACAGGTCATAGCCTGAAACATGATGCTTGATGTGGCAGGAATAAAGAGACATTGCAGCATCTCTGGGAGGCTACAAAACACAGTCAGGGTTTAAGATCCATGTGGATGTTCTCATTGGAGCACCACATTAACTTACAGCGTAAGTGTAAGCCAAGCTTTCAAGTGCATTAGAAAGACACAGTAACAAATGTTACCAGCAGCAATCCAATTTGAATGGTGGAAACGTGAGGATACACTGTGTTCTAGGAACTCACTTTTATAGATTTTTGTGGATCCTGTGAACAGAACAGCAACTACGGAATGCCAGTGCCTTCTCAAAAAAGAAAAGGCACAGCACGGATTATTAGAATTTACGGACCAGAATCTAAACAAGCTGATCAATGTTCCGATCAATGTTCCGTGCACACCCTAGTTAGCCTTTAACTACTAGATAAACGTGGAACAGCTTCTCATCCTGACCCCTGACTCGATCCTGTACATCTATGAGAAACATTATCAGAAAGCCCTTCATCTAGGAATATGTTTCTTCTACACACAGCATCAGCGTGACATATGATTTAAGATATTTCACTCCTAATCTCTATACTTTCCTAATCTCTACCAAGTGAGGGAGAGGAACAGTCCACTGGCCATGGAGAACAGGGCTAGCCAGTTGCCCAGGAATCTGGCACACAAATTTAGCTCCAGGCCCATGGGAAGCCAACCAACCAGAGCTGCTGAAGTCAAACACTTATCCCAAATTACCTCATGGTGGGGAGAAGCCAATGTTTTAACCATTTCTCCTTTGGCGTCCAGTCGTTCTTGGTAAAAGTGAAATCACTCTCAGCAATAAATACTAAACTTCTTCTCTCTAGAGATCATTTAATTAATTTTTGGGAAGCCACAAAAAGGAGGACTAGGAAAGGCTGACTTAAAAAGAGTCAGATGGCAGAGAAATAAAAACAATTCATGTAACCAATTAAGCAATCTGGGGCTGTGACCCAAGCAAGGGTCATATGACCTTTCTGACTGAGAGTCTCAAAACCAGCAGCTTGCTCCCTTTAAACAGCCATCCAGCCCTGTCACGTTATCCTCACTTCTGTCCAACTCGATCTGAAACATAAAGGAAGCTCTTCCAAATGTTGGTGACTTCATTTCGCTACACAAGAAACTGCCGTGTTCCTCTGCAGGGCAGCAGATCCATTACCAGGGCACCCAAACTTTAGCTAACACAAGTCAAACTTTTTTATTCAGAAAGCCACAGATAAAACTGTTACTACTTTCTTTGAAATATTCCTAGATAGATCCAGAAAACTCTAGAAAAAGCTGAAGACTACTGAAAGGATACAGTCACTCTAATTTAAGTAGGTTTCAAAACAATACAGGACTAGCTAACTGCCTATGCCTACCTTTAAAGTTCTGGCTAACAAGGGGCCATACACAAGAGCAGGAGTGGGATATTGCTTTCTTTCCTCTTGAGGATGTATCACTGGAGAAAGATACTCACTCATTGTTGAATACTTGTTTAAATATTCTTACATTCCTTCCCTCCATGCTTAAATAGTTTCTCTGGAAGTTTCTAGACTACGCTATAATCTCGACTACGCAATATCCCTTCATATATCGGGATAACACTTATTACCTAATAAATGCTTTACTTCCAGGACTTCACAAATCCTTAAAGAGTCATTTTAACTCCTATTTTATGAAAGAGAACATCAAAGCATATGAAATGTACAGGACTTATCCAAAGCCACAAAGCTGAGGAAGGGTAAGAGCAGAGCCCAGGGTCTCCAGCATGCGCTTTGTATTAGAGACTGGCTGTATACCCGCTTAAGTTAGATACCTCCTCTGTCACACTGGCCTGTGGCATGTCTGTGGAGCACTTTCTTGATTGCTAACTGATATTAGAGAGCTCAGCCCACTGTGGGCAGCACCACTCCTAAGCATGCGGGACTGGGCTCTGTAAGAAAGCTAACTGAGTGGAAGCCAGAGAAGAAGCAGGTCAGTGAGTCGCATTCCTCCACGATCTCATCTTTGGTACTGACTCAGGTTCCTGCCTTGATGACCTTCAGTGATCTGAAGCCCTACCTGGAAGCAGCGTTTCCTCCCAAAATTGTTTTGGGTGATAGTGTTTAATTACAGCAACAGAAAACAAACTAGAAGTTTGTATGTCACAAAAAGTCCTTCTTGAACCCTAACTCTGAAGATGAGGGTACTAAGGAACGCATTTGTATCAAATTAAGTCAGAAGGGTGGACTCTTCCAAAAATGAGATTAGTGGCTTGAAAAGGGATCCCCGGGAGTTTTCTGACAAAATGTTGAAGGAGGTGACCCTCACTGAACTCTGACCCTAGACTAACAGTCTACAGAATGCTAAGGAAGATGTACTCTGGAGTCTGTAAACCAGTCAGTCTGCTACTTTGCTACAACATCTAAACTAAGAAACATCTTTTGCAAAACCAAAGAGGGGATCTGCGGAACTGCAAAAGAAATCCAAAATTCAAAGAACGCCAGATTTTCAATGGTAGATTATTTACCTCTCAGTCCATAAATCATCCTTCTCAATCCCTGCCAGAGCTAAGCTCTATTATCTTTCCCACGAACTTCTCAGTTCCCCCAAAACACACAGTATTTCCCCAGCACCCACTAATCAGTTCTAGGCCAGAAACTGAACCTCTGCCATTCACCAGCCGAGATGGCTTTAACAATCTTTAAAGAACGAAGGAATATGTCTGGGAGAAGGGCACAGATGTTTTTACAATCCTTCACCCCTCAGTTCCACCGCCATATGACCCACTAGCCCACTAACCCCATCCAAACTCCACTCCAGGTTAGCATTACCTGTGGGATGCCAATCAAGGGACAGAAAGGCAAGTGGGCCTCACTCCTCTCTAACCTGTTTCTGTAGGGAGAGGAAATCTGGGGCTGCTGATCCTGCCCTCGCACTCTGAACCCTAAGATGCCTTATTCCTAGGGTTGAAGTTTAAAGGCATTCCATTCCTTGATGCCCTGAACATCCCTACAGGAAGGCAGTTTAATACAACCACTAAAAGAAAGAATGTGTTTTAAGAAAATTTCTCACCTGCTATTTGCAGGGGAGAAAATAGAAACAACTGTCAAGAGAACCCAGAATTCTAGTGCTTTTCCCAGGGTTCCATTAGCACACTGTCTCTCATCTGTTAGTGTACCCACACACACGTAAACAGTATGCAGCACAAGAAAAAAAAAGCACACTCTAACTTAAACTTCCTTCTTTCCTCTAATAATTTAAAAATAAAATGTAACAGTTTGCATTTTGAACATTTAATCTGGCAAACACAGGAAAAATCACGAAGTATAGTGTCATATTTGGCAATGAAAAGATTGGTAGGATAAAAATACCTCTGTTTTAACATTTCAGGAGACATTTCCAATACTTTTAAAATTAAATTATTTCATTGCTTTGAACAAGCACCAAGGTAAAATTCTCCATTTTTGAACATGGGGTTTTCATGAGGAACAGAAAAACAACTTTATATTCATTAAGATATATAGTTAATATAGTGGCAAAAGTCCCTACAGAAATAAAGTCTTCACATTCATTACTATGGGTCACTATTATGGCATGAAATTTAACTATTTACCTCAATAAGAATAGGTTTCTCCAAAAATCATAATGAATTTTAGAAGATATAGTAGGTTTAAAATGCTCATTTTTGTCTTCCATGCCCAGGCCTGAGCCTTCCCAGTGCTGGACAGTGATCACAGTACCAAGTCAATTGTTTTAAGATTGGTGCCTGAGTCACCAAACAGATAACTAAATTTGTCACTTTAACCTACATAATTACAATTAAATGCTTTTTAGTGTAACGGCTAAAATGTTGGAAAAGAATTCTTAAGGAAACCATACATACAAAGGGCTGAGAAGCAAACCTCGGAGGAATGGGGAAAGGAAATCGTGGCTTGCCATCCCAAAACACAGAAGTTGAAAATCCACAAAGAACTGATACAAATCCCTCCAAATTCCTGAACAATCTCCTACCTCCTATAGCCGGCAAGGCTGCAAATTTGTCCCCATCACTGTCAGCAAACAAAAGAAAGTCAGTGCTCCAGCGAGACCACGTTAAACAGAAGATGTGGCTAGTGCAAAGGGGCCAACAGGACAGACGCCTTGAGTCCACTGGTGTGTAAAGTATGGGCTGGAGCCTTTTTGTCAGCTATTACCATAAAAGAATAAGAGGAAACAGTGACATTACTGCACAATAGAAAGGTCAAACAGCTTGCAGCCATTTCATGACCCAGACAAGTCAAGGTCAAGGGATTCAGGTAGCAACTTAGCCAGGGCATAAGTTACAGCCCAAATGAATTGTTTTAACACATCAGCTTTGGTCAATTAAACCTAACAAGGCAAGTTGCATCCCGTAGCAGGGTTCCTGACACCAAGGCCAGAAGCTGAGACCGACCTCATAAAACAAGGCTTTTAACATAGCATAGCAAATTTAAGCTAATCCATCCAGAAACTGCAGATGTCAGAATAATAAAATACAAGTTGTCTCCTAAGCGAGAACATTTTCCACACTTTCGTACAAATGCAAGTGGAGTGCCCTACTTATATGAATTACCGAATACACCCTCTTTCAAATCGCCCCGCTAACATCTATGTGCATGATCATTTTTTGTGCCTACTTTAAACCCACTGCTGCTCAGCTATCACCTTTGCCTGCGTCTTTTCCAATGTAAGTGTACAAGATCAAGCTTTAAAAGAAGAAATTTTTATTTACCTTCAGTAATAGAGTATATGTGTGTCACGTAATAGCACTTGGTACTCGCTAAATACTTTTTACAGTTTTACAGAGGACATATTTTAATATATGTACTATTAAATGTGTCCATGTACTTTAAAAATCGGAGCAGACTATTCATTCCGTTCCCTACTTTGAGAAACAGTTGAAGCTAACTATAACTTTAAAACTTAGCAGTTAAGAATTTGTCTCAAAGGCAGTTCCTATTTCGCTTTGTACTTGTTTGAACAAATTCTGTGTTCTGATTGTGCTGTATCAGTAACTTGATGCATGCTCTGAAGTGCCTTAAAACAGGATTCTGAAAATACACAACCTCCAGGCAACTTTTCAGGTCATAAAATTACTTCATCCATCACTCCATATTTCCAATTATATAGTCTTTATTCAGAGTTCTTTAATTTGACTGTGATTCATCAACAGTGTCCTGTTTAAACTATCATCGTAAACAGAGGGAATATGTGTCTAAGTGTTTTATTATAAACAATCTATTGGTGCACAGGAATGGCTGGCTTTTTTTTTTCTCTTGGAATGCTGCTTTGCTTAAATTATCAGAATTTTATTTTTTAATGTGTGGCCCTCAATTCAGCCTCAAGGTCTTTCTACCTCACTGGTTAATTGGGAGCCATTTACCCCAATTTTCTGAATAATGCAACAGCCAAGAAGCCCAACCATTCAAGTGTTATTACTCTCACATCTGTAACTTTCAGTTAATACAAGCTAATCCTAAAGACTCAGTCCTTGCTATACACTCTTAGTTTTCACAAGTTCCCTACAATTTCATGATTTATTCTCCATGCCAAATCCTAACAACTAAATTCTGTTAAATTAACCACATCACGTAATTAGAGTTCAAGGACCTAAGAAGTCACTCTAAAATGAGACAAGAAAAGTGCCACAGAAAAAGTGAGCCCAGCCAAAAGGAAGCGCCTCTCCTCACGGTGCTTGTCACTGAGACATGCTGCTGTACCAACACGAGTTTTCGGCCACAGAGCGAACCACGGGGCCTTGAGATTTCTACAGTGATTCCTCTTGGGAAGGATGAAAGGCTGGAACTCCTGCTCTGAGAGCCGTGTTGCCTGCTCTGCCACAGCACGTGTGCTGACAGACTCCCGCAGGGCCATGAGTTCCACTCCCACCGCCACCACGCTACAAAACGCTACTCCTTCACAAACTGAAGGAAACTTATCAGGTGCTACTTGACCAGCAAGACTGGCCTTGCCCTGGGCCACCATTTTCAGCTTTAGTGTGAGCTGTGTGCCATTTCCACCCTTCATAAGCCTCCTCCACACAAAGCAGTAACTGCTCCTGTGGAGATAAACTTAGTTATCCCGTAGGCCATTGTGATGACAGAAATGAAAACCAACTCAATGCATGCTCTGCATGTTCCGATGGTTTTAGGAACTGCCGAGGACTCAGACTCAACATGGCCATGAATGTCTTCCTCTTCTGGTTCTGGATTCTAACTGTTCAGCAGAGGCAGCAAGGGGAATGTTGTAAACCAAATAACAGGCTTTTCGTGCTAACTTAGCAGACTCAAGGCCCATGAGGAGAAAGACCCTGCTAAGTTGAGTATCTCGGATGGTTTATTCAAACAGGAGTACCCGATTCAAAAAAAAAGTCAATGAGGATTGAAACTTTCATTTCCTTTTGGCGGTTTTCATTCAAATTCCAATTGAGGGGGGGAAACAACTATGTGTATTTTTAAATCCTACCAATCTTTCATCAATCTATACTTCTGATTTGGGGGCTTACGCACCTTGGCCATCTCCGGACACACAAGCTCCCCTGTGTTGAGCAGGGTGCTGGTCCTCACACTACCCGACCACCCTTCCTGTCACTCACTACAGGGCTCAGGGCCCCTAGGTTCCCCAGCATTCCTACGCAGTGAAGACAATTTTGATTCTTACACACGGGACACACAGAGTACAAAGTGTGTGACTCTAAACATACAAAATCCAGCCACATACTTGTCATTTCAAAATGCATACTGCTATCTACATGGGAGTGAGGGCGGGGTAAGAAAGGAAGCCCAGGGCTAGATCCTCTACAGGAGGCCTTACTAAAGTTGGCTACCTTCAGAAAATAATCCACACCAGGGTGTTCTGAATATCTGAAAGTCATGATTACAACGAAGGACGCCCCCATCGCTGTCTCTCCCTTTGAAAAGTGAGCCCGTGTTAACAGCAATGCAGAAGCCTGCCTCGCCATATCAGGACACAGATGCCCCCTTTCCAGCTGGCAGCTAGGGCCTCAGAGTTTAACTCTTGAGTTGTCTGGCAAAGCTATCTTTGTGGCAGGGACACCAAGTTAGAGAGGGTGGACTTCTGGCCCCTTAGACCCCGTTTTGTCCCTTATCGGTGGGAAAATTGCTAAGTATCTAATCTTACAATATATGTTCTAACAAAGGTCTCATTAAGTCTAGGGGCAAGACACACCAATAAGAGCCCTTCTTTATCTGGTGAATTGTGTATGAGGAAGAATGCAAACAAATGTGTACCAGAGTTCAGAAGTTCAGTCAGGGACAGGGTACCAGGATGGGAAAAATTGAACAGCCATTTCCTACATCAAACATGTATCCACACAACTTCATGCTCTCTGATGTCACCATGAAAGCCCACCAAATCCCCCCCCACAGAGTGGCGTCATTTCAGCAAGCTAAGAAAGCTTGTTTGCCCCCACAATGGGAAATACCTGCAAATGAAGTGAAAATTATTAAAATGTTAAAAAGTGCTGTCAACTTGCAAACAATGATCTATTTAAGCTTTTCATAAAGAAATAATTGCTACCCAGAAGGACTCTGAGCTGCAGGAGCTGAAGGAGGAAAACCGCCCTGCAAGTGTGTCCTCGCTAATGCCATGTGACAAGCAGGAAGGGCTCCGTTTCAAAGACAATCATGATTACAACTTCCCCTCCAAACAAGTCACGTCTTTCGCAACTTCCAGATACACTTCAATTATGATATCGTTTAACAATCGAGCCGCAAAAGTTGCCATCCAACAATGGACCACAATTAATGTTAAGGGTTCAACAAGGCTAAAAGGAAGTTACTTGTTCGGGATAGAAGCAAGACTGCTGGGCTCTGCCACACTCCAAAAACATGTCTAACAAGAGTGGAAAGTAGGGTCCGAAATTCGCTTGGGCTGGCTCGCTTTAAACTCCCATCTGTTAAATTCCTAACAGCAGACACTATCTCTTGAGATCTTTAAGCTCTGTGTTGTGACCTGTCTTCTCAATAAACCCCTCTGTGCCTCACAGAAAGCCCGGCCCTTGCTTCCTTCTCACACCCCCTCCCACACCCCCCACCAGCATCCCTGAATCTCGTGACTCCAGACAGGACAGAGTCTGGCAACTCAGGGCCTCCCATAGGCCACACTTCCTTCTGTGTAGCCCTTTGGGTAGAACTGCTAATCCTTCTTATTAATTAATGAGATAATGACCGTTAACTGGGAAGCAATATTAACGCTATCGAGGAAACCCGGATCAAAATTATTTTAGCCTTTCTTTTGGTTATCGTCTGCTTCCCGACTCACTCACCCTGAATGTGGAATTGTGCACTAAGAATTTGACAACATCTTGGTGCAAAATTGAGGTTAAGAATGACTGATTTTGACATGTAGCTCCCTCATTAAGGTTTCTGTTTTTCACGTGTTCACTGTATACATTGCTAACTAGAGAAGGAAGGACCTCTTAACAAACTACTAGAAACAGAAGTGTAGAAATCGAGAGAACTAGGAATTGAATGAGAAATCAATAGGGATGTAAATGAAAGCAACAGTCAGTCATAACGGGTGCGCTTATCCATCCCTACACTGAGCATGCTCCCACCCACTTGTCGTAGCATACCCTGTACTTTAAGGCTGGTGTGTCCTGAGAAGGTGCACCACACAAGGCTTGCTGCTCTGCATTCTGTTTTGCTTTGCTTTGTTTTGATGAATGCAATAACAAAGACAATATGGGGAATAGGTACCACCTGCCCAAGAATCATTGGACATCTTTAATATCTTCGGGAATATGGAGCCCATTTTAGAACAATTTTTCCTTAATCTGTTACAATCTTTTTTCTTAAGCCTAAAAAAAAATAAAATAAAAAGGGAAGGGTTTTCTATTAGCTAAGCTTTGCTGCGGCAGACGAGCAGGCAGCTTTCATTCAGGGATTGTCAAAAACTTTCCAGTGTGCCCACTGCAATGCGGGTGCCAACCAACGAATCAAAGGCATTCAGCAGCTAGACAAAGAGGGTCTGATGCCAACCTCGGTGCCACTGGCAACCATTATTGGCATCAAACACAGTGTCTGCCTTTTTTTTCCCCCTCGCCTGGCACTTCACAAACAAAATGGCGGTTCTTGTAGCAACGGAACAGCCGAAGCGCAGCCCTCTGAATCAATAGCATCAGATGATTTTTATGAACTTAAATATAGTAACTCCCAAATCACGTACCAAATTTGAGCTAAAATGGAGCATATAGTTTTATAAATAACTCTATTTAATATGACCCTCTGCTAATATAAAGAAAGAATAAAATGGACTGAATTGCGGTCCATCAGGCTATATGCACGGAAGAAGCTGAGTAACAAAGACACTGAGCTTTGAACAAAATACTGCCCTGTGATGCAAAAGCCTAATAAACTACGTATCAAAAATGATACAAGTTCTTCCCCCAAACTATATCAGATACAGATGTAGCACTATAGTTTGTGTCAAAGCTCCAGTAACTCTTTCCACATTCCAGAAAAGATGAGGTTGCTAGGGATGGAGTAGGGGGAAGGTGTGGGTTGAACCAAATGAGGCAGGGAGAAAGAAAAGCACTGGGAAGTTGGTCAACAAAGGAAGTTTATTATCCATCCATCTTTATTTCATCTTCCATTAGAGAAGAAGTATGTGATCTGAAAATAGCCAAGAGGACTACTGACATTTCTAGATCTGGAAATTGTCAATATATTGTAACATCACTCCACACTGCAATGCGGATGCCAACTAACAAATCACAGGCACCCAGAGCTAAACAAAGAGGGTCTGGTGCCAATCCTGGTGCCAGTGGCAACCATCTTTGGCACTCTCTCTATCCTTCCTCGTGTTTTCCCCGGTCCTTTATAAGGAGAGGAAAGGGGGGTAATTGTGTTGCTCATTCTGTTATAAACAGATTTCTCTTTTAATTTTTCTTTCATGCTTTTCTCTATATTTTATCTAATTTTTAAAATGACGTAAGTATGTTCTATGTACTTAGAGGAGAAATAAAAAGTTAGGCTGTGAGATGAAACACTCCGGGTGTCCACAACCTTATATTTTAAAACCCACTTTCTTGATCAACTACAATGCAAAATGACAATCAACCCATAATTCACAAATAAAAAGACATAAATTTTGAAAAAGAAAAGACACAAAAGCACCCTAATGTGACTTTTTAAGAAGGGCCACCAAGTGTTAAGAGGAGAGGATGCAAGGGCAGGTGGCAGAGAGGACAGATGATAAGACACACAGGGAAAATTCCCAAAGGTTTTTAGATTGGGGAAGTTATCAAACAACAAAACCAACATTGTGCCTGAAAATACAGTCTCTAAGACTTGGCTCAAAACTTCACGGTTATCATGACCACTAGTAAAATATATGTATATGCAATATATAAATATATATGGTTTTCTGTCTTTTTTTTTCTTTTTTCAATCTATCTTCCCAAATCTAAAAGACAATATCTACTGTCAGCTCAACAAAACTAAGAAATTTGGCTGTCTGCCCCAGAGTAAATCTGCACATAAGTCCTCTCGACTAACCACCAACAGTTAAAGCAGGAGCATGGTACCGATCTTCCCTCCCGACTAGAGAGCTCCATGACCCACTCTGCAAAACTTTTCCTTCTAACCAGTGACTTCCCAACAGTCACAACACAGTCCATCTAACACGTACATACAGCCCACCTAAAAAATGTCACCTCTTAGACAGCTGTCCATCAAGTTGGTATGCATTAATGACCTCTTATTTTAAGACATCAAGGATGAAAAATATGTTTTCCCACCCACCATTACTTGAATGTGAGTTCTTAGTACAGGGAAAGAGCAAACGTGGTGGTTTGTTTGTTAGGAAATACATTTCCAAACGATGTTGTCCAACACTGTGGCTTAAAATCAAAGTTAAAAAAAAATAAAATCCTGAAGCGACACTCAAGTATAGCTCTAGAGCTAAGTCAAGGGGAAATAAAAACAAAGGGCGCACAGTGAGTACTAGAGGTCTGTCTGAGTCATGAGTAATTTTCTTATTCCACTTTTCTGGATGACAATAAAGTACAGAGCAATTTATTAAAGCCCGCGTTTATATAATGAGCATCGGATAACTGTCTGCCACCTGGCTATCTGCAGGCCACCTTCCCTCCCACCAGGCCAAGTTCGGAAATGACCCGCCATCTGTGGCAGCCCAAACTTGAGGCCACTTTCGGGATGGTGTTTTCTTAAAGGGACTTTTCCTATGTGGGCTGTGTCCTGACATACTGATGGGGGGGGGGACAAAGTCAAAAGTCTCACCTACTTAAGAAAAATAGAAAGAGCAAAGAAATCGATCTCGTTAACTCCAAACCCTTGGCAGGAGCACTGCCTCTTTTGCGCTGTGCAGGCAACATTTGCAGGCTCTTCACCGAGGACTTTAAACACAGTCCGGTATGCGGGCTCTGCATTCTTTTGAGATTTATTCTGAACCAGTGTAACCAGTCTCCTTTCTGGTTTGCTCTGTAAAGAAAGCTGTGACTTCTTCCTTGGGAAGCACTATGAATTTGCATTCAAGTAAACTAATAATAGAGAGTGTTCCCAAGTCACTCTGGGAAAGTATTATAAATTACTTAAATAAGAACTGTGCTGCATTAGATCTATGGTGAGCACTGCACAATCAAAAGGAGCTGTGGATAGAAATATTAAAATGACAGACATCTAGGCCTCTGTCAGATATATTTTTTCATAGCGACCAGCTTAGACACTCTGTAACAGTAAACACTAATTTGATTTTTGGTACAATCAACACGAGATGTATGAACAAAGTTCATCTACCTCGCTAGGTAAGAGACTAGTACAAAGATTACTAAACACTGCTTCGACTACCATCAGTAAAGTTGAATTTTCAGAAGCAGGGAGGAGATGCAGCCTGGTCCAGAGAGTGGAGTGCAATAAACTGTATTTCTTAGACTACTCTGGGTCTGTTTCTCCAAATGCAGAAGCCTATCCAGGTAGGAAAGCTCCGTGTCCATTTTCATGGCTCTGACATGACCATGGACTCAGAGGGCAACTGGGCACACCAAGGTACCTGGAGAGGGCAGAGGACATCTGGAGGCCTCCAGGACCAGTCTGGCCCGAGCTAGAGATCCCATATCTGGAGGTGGATGGGTAGTGTTTGCCGTGTTAGAAGAAAGAACAATGTGCTCCTACCTTGCTCCTGCACGTAGTATGCCAAAAACAAGTCAAGTTCCTTAACTGATACTGTGATATGGTGTGGCTGGACACAAAGTGCTGGGTTTGTGCAGTGTGGGGACTTCATGAGCCGCTCGCCATCGGTACTCTCCAAAGGGATGCCTTTGAACAGGATCACCATGACTAGATCCAGACGCCAGACTTTGTCTGCCTGTCGCAGGCAGTCGATCCTCCTAATCTTACCCTTCTGGTCTGGATTGGATAAGACACAGCATGGGTGCTTCTTGCCAGTCACGGTAAGCACAAAGTCCTCCCGGTACTCCTGGCGGATATCTTTGCGCAGTTTGGCCAGGAGCCTGGATGCCCACTTCTGTTTGATTTCAGGCTTTTCACTGAGCAGCTCATCTTTGACTGCTCTTTCTTCATCCTTTGACATTCGTTTCTCGTGCTTTTTAAAGTACTTGCGTTTTCGAGCCTGCAGGTTGAACCAAGTATAGGCGATTGCACGGACGTGTGGAAGAAGTGCCTCAATGAATGGGTGGAATTCATCCTGCAGAAGGGAAAGAAGGGGTGCACAGTTTAATTTCCAATGCTAAAAAAAAAAAAAGACGCCATCCACTCCCAATTCAGCACAAAAAGTTATTTTAAAAAATAACATTATTTTCTAATTTAAAATGAACAAGACATCGGGACAAGGAGAAAATGTCCCCTCTCAACCAAAATTCACAAAACTGGTTCTCCCCTCTGCAGAGAAAATATGGTTGTATTTTGTATTTTCGCTCTGGTCCCATCCCCCTCATTCCCACCTCAAAGTCATACACCTACACCCTTTAAAATAAGGTGCTTGGCACCAAATTTAATATTTAAATATTTGATTGACCCACTGGCACTAAGCAATACCATTTCACAAGGAACACAGTGGGGCTTTTTTATTGTTGTTGTTGTTGTTTGTTTTTTTTTTGAAACCGGAGCAGAGCTTCTCAGAAGGCAGGAGCGGTGCCACAGTTCATTCCTCTTCCCTGTACCACAGAAACACAAAGCATGTAGATGCTCACTGTGATGCCACACAGTTCCCGCTTTTGGAGCATGCTCTCAGCAAGAGGCTGCTGGTGGCACAAAGAGCATGCGCCATTAAACTTGATCCATTTTCTTATCAAACGTCCAACATTCCTACACTGAAGCAGCACCATTCCAAGAGTGGTAACTAGAGAAACCGGTAGACAGGGAGGGAAAGTGGGCGAAGGACACAGCTCGTCTATCAGTGTCCTGGACGCAAGGTTTCCATACTTTGAACAGCGCATTCTCTCCCTGCACCACCAACATTAGCTTCCAGCACACGCACACACACGCGCGCGCGCACACACACACACACATACACACACACACACAAACACACACACTTTCATTTTTAAATAATTCTTAAAGTTGAAAATGAAATGCCATGATGTTCCTGCCACCGTCGTCCTACAGACCCCGGAGCCCCCCCAGAGTCAGTTAATCTGTTAACCGATCACAGGAGTATGGCAATTATTCAAACCCCTTAAAAATCAATCTGAGGTGAACAATGAAAAATGGCAACTTGGCACCAACTTTCCTTTCTTTGTTTCTCTGCATGCTGTGGCACGGGGACACCAGGAGCACCCCCTGGCCATTTACTGCTTTTGTGGAATCTCTACCATGCATGTGTCACACAGACGGAACATGGGACGGGACTACAGGCACACACGGGCATGCGCCTGGGAGCCCACAAGGACTTCAGTCGTGCAGTTCCCAACTGTCCTGTGAACTAAACGGTGTACCTTGCAGGCCTGAATTGTTTTCTGCCTGTTTTATCTGAACATTTGAAAGGGAGAAGGCTATCAGGTCAGGCAAGGCAGGTCATTCCTACCTACAAAAATGTCTGGTTACTTCCAAGTGGAGTCAGTGTTTCACTACTTCCTGGCTTAGGTAAAGCTGGCCATAGAAGCTCAGACCCATTGCTGTTCAGAGAAAAAGAACAGCATCCCACGCATGAACAATATATAAATGCCATACGCCAAGCACTGACGCAAAGGAGAACCCCACTACGACCATTTTTCTGGTCATTTGGATTGTTGTGTCATCCTAACCACAAAAGAAGTTTCTCTAATAGGTTACATCCCAAGCCGGAGTGCACCCATTCATGTGCGTTACTCTGAAGCACATCAAGAGTCCAGTAGAATGACTAATTTCACATGATAAAGGTGATCAAGGTAAACTAGCGACACACCAACAAAGAAGCCGCCCCCGAATTCCATGTCTCCGTGGAAGTCTCTTTAAGATGGAATTCAAAGTTTGGGTGCAGAAGACTGCGACCTATTACTAGTTTGCATCCAGATCCAGAACAGGTACACAACTCCCCTAATCGATAGCCCGGTTATCACATGCTCTGACATATTGCCGACTAAGAATGCATCCAAATTTTATAATGCAGAATGCAGCTGATTACATCGCAGCATGAGGCAGAGCCAAATGCCACGGAGGAAATTAAACCGATCAGGACTTTCCAGCAGAGATTTGAACAATTCGGTTACTATGTGCGCACATTAAAGGGGGCCATGGAAAGAGTTAAACCACAATCTGTTCTTTGTGTGGGAAGGCAGCTCTGCTCACAGCAACCACAGCCCATGATAAGACCTCCCTATCTCCATACACTGTCTGATGCCATGCTTTTAGCTCCCACTGTAACTGTAAAAACTTTGTTTATCCCCTCCCCTCAAAATACATGCAAAAGGAACGCCTGTCTGCTTAAGGAAATGTGGACTTCAATGTGCTTTATGAACTCACTTCCTAGGATCTGACTTTTACTGTGATTTACTGATATAATTTAAAAAATGCATCTACACTTCTGTAAATGAAAGCCTTGAGGATGCAGGGAATATGGGCAAGAGTGCTTTGTCCCGCTCTTTTTAGCCTAACCACGCTTTCGAAAATGCACATTATTTAATGGCTATTAAGCAACCCAGGAACACTGAAGTACTCAGATACTTAAATACTATGTTCAGTGACATTTCATTTTCTTAGAAGGACATCAACGTAACTTTCGATCAAATAATTTTGAGATTTAATACTCGACAATAAACGTCATCTGTTATATAACAAATTTTAATTTTAGATAATTGCATTACACCACCAAGATGCTAATTTGAAGTTGAATTTGGAAACTCTTAGCCAGTGGACAAAAAAAAACAAAACAACAACAAAAAAAAAACTGTTGTACTGTTGTCTTGGGTTTGCTGTCACTGACAGCAAATATTATTTTAAAACATAACTTTTCTTTATTGAGAAACAGAAGTGGCACACTTTCTCAGTCCACCAATTTGCCTTAATATCTTTTGGCGCATCCATATTTGCAGATTCAACTTTAAGTAGAACACTTACTTGATAAGAAGACATATTGTCCCAAAATGGTAATAAGTGGAGACAAGCAGTATGCCACATATACTTTTGCATTTCATGTCTAAGCGTCATCTCCCAAGTGTGACTGCTTCCTAAGGCTGTATTGTAATATATTCTTAATAATTTTAAATGACAAGAATGTGGAACGTAGCTGTCCTCATGTAGAAAAAAATAAACAGGATTAAGGCATTTAAATGTCCTCATAGATTGTCACAATTACACTAAGAAACTATCAAAATTATTTTTAAATCAAAGCATAGAAGTGATTTAACATTTAAAGTCCCTATACTCAGATAAAGCTCACTCTCAGAATTTTTCTTCAAATATACTGACGTTCAATGAGATAATTTCCTTATAAAACTTTCTCGAGTAGAACTAAATTGACAAAATAGACAAGTTAAATTTTCAAATATAAATATAAAAGTCTAATTTAACTAGATTTATTTATTCTTCTGCATGGAGACAATGATTTCATGAAAGGATTGGGAAATTGGTCCAACATAGTCATGGTAGAGTAAATACAGCGTGCTCTTGGAGCCTCATCACCACATAACAATAAACCCTGAAAAGAAAATGCTGGAAGAACTTGAATGACAATGGAAAAAAAACATCATCATGCCAATTCAGCCAATTCAATATTATATTAAAGGCTTATATGCAGATAACCAAAATATTAAAACAGATAGATGCTTCTTAATTTTCCTTTTACTCATACTGGCCGACAAATGCTGGCATCGTGATACTATACCAAACCAGGTAGCTAAATAAAGTTTAATGGTAAGGTCTTTTAGATTAAGTTTTGTTTTTTAAGAACCTAAATGTGTCAATTAACATTTGGGATACTTCTTAAAGTTTCTAACAAATTAACAATGTAGTTTATTTTGTATCTGCATGCCTCAAAACAGGTGTGAGCAGCTATCAGGCTCCTGTAACATAAAACTAAACTACTCATCTGATACAAAAGTAACACTTCCGTGCGGGCACTCTCGCTTCTGCCATACCTTAAATTACCTACAAAGTCATAAAGTGATTAATAGTTGGGAACTCTAAAACAGTAACTCCTTCTCTGGCATAGGCCTTTAGTCCTCAAAAGCAGTAGTAATGCATCAACCCAGATTTATACTGCTAAAATAAGACGGAATATATAGTCATCATCCTGAATTAATGTTGGGAAGTATGTGTCCTTGAATAGCAATGCGATAGTTGGGTGATTGCGCAGTCTATGTTCCAAACATTTCATGTGTCAATATTCTGAAATAGTCGTTTTAACACAGATGAATTAAGATGGAGCTGGTGACTTTTTCATGCTTATTTAGGGGAGATTAAAAATATAATGCAATTGCTAGCAGTTTCCCAAAAGCAAGAGTTTGGAAATACAAATACAGAGACACAATTACCCAGTCCTTCCCAGGTGAGCACCAGTCAGGCCTCACTTTGTGAAGGAAGCGCTTACTTTAATCCGCTTCCTTTGATCACGATGTAGAAATAATAGGAATAGTTATGGTTTATCAGAAAGAAGGGGAAACGCCTGCCGATGAATAAATAAAAGTAACTTTTAAAACTACAGGCAATATTTTATACCTGAGGCAATTTCATCATATTCATGGGCTACTATCATTCATAGCTGTTAAAATACAAATAACTTGACAACCCATTTTTCCAGTTTTGTTAAATTAAAGTGCACATTTATGTGCTTAAAATAGCCATATCTAAGTTAATCATACTCAGATGCCAAACAAAATATAAACAATAAAAAATGTGTCAGCCAAAAAGCTACAGGGCTGTGTCCAATCACTGAATGCCTTATCGTTGTTTTCATCTTCATTCACAGTTTGTGAATGCCGCAGTCCTTTTGAATCACAATGGCTTCTAATTGTCATACAATTGAAATCTTAATTATTTGTTCGTTATAAAAATGCATCGTCATAATATTAGATTTTTTTTAAAAAACTAACACAACCAAAACTTGACAACATTTCTATTTCATATCTATGATAATGTCAATGAAAATTTTCGATTACCAATCTAGATTCATATTCTTGAAAGTTTCACGAAGCTGTCCCATAAGTTTAAGGGTTTAATTAACTGCTGGGAATAACAGTTCTGGACTAGGCTGTTTAGTTCATCAGTTGATGAGTTCGTGGGGCATCCATGAAAGGATGAAAGCGCGCCCAGGTAAGTCGCTTGATCTAACCACTTTTTCACTTGACCATCTGATTGGTAGGGATAGAAACTGGTTTTGTTTTTTAAGTATATCGCCAGTGCTTTACCTCCTAACATTGTTCCTTAGATTTTAGGGCAATTTTCGAAGTTAAAACGAAAAAAAAAAAGACCTCACTTTCCTGATATTACTTTATGCCTTTCTAGTTATACCCAAATATCATCAAATGAACAAGCCTCACTATAAAACAAGCATGCCTTAAAAGTCCTAAACATTCACTACAATCAACTAAACTCTTGTCAACTTAAAAAATCGCCTCTGAAGTACGGTCTCTGAAACCCTCAAGTGCGGGTAACTGCAGACCAGTACTTTAGGTACCCAAATAAGCAAAGAAATGGGTCGCCGGGACCACCACTTCGAACCGGCGGAGTCACCAGCTCACTGTGGGCAGCAGAGTCCAGAGGCGCTCAGTCAGGCTCTCAGTACTTTGCCCAAGATCCCAAGCCGCTCCCAAGCCGGAGTCGCTCCACGCACGCCGACCAAAGAGTAGGGGTGCCGCCGCTGCCACCAGCTCCGGGGGCCCGCACAGGGGCTTAGAGCCGCGGGTCTCCGCCCTGCCCATCCCGGCAGCCTCGCCTGCCCAGTGCCGGCTCTCCCGGGCTCTCCCCGCCTAGGCGCGGGGCTGGGCGCGCGCCGCAGCCCTGGTCCCACGCCACCCGCACAGCCCACCGCAACTCCTAGCCACTACACTAGGGAGACCAGGATTAGGCAAAGCCGTTGAGGTTTGCGGCACAAAAGCAAGAAGAAACAACAAAGGCGTCTGGGGCCAGAGAGAAAGCTCAAGAAAACGACCAAGACAAGTACCTGAGTGAGACAGATGGGAGAATACATCATGACTTCGCCTTAAAACGCACTTTCCCGGAGATGCCCAAGAAAATCTTCGAGAAGCAAGGATTTCATCTATTCATTTTACAGTCATCTGAGCCCAGCGATGCGATCAATCAGGACAGTGCTCTGCGCTGGATCACCGCAACTTCGCAACAAACCCAGTCCTCCTTAAATAGCCAAAGATTCAAGTTCACTCGGCGAGCTAGATTTCCCGGGGTGAAATCCAATCTACAGTTTTAACCCTCTTGCGGTCCGCGCGCGCCGGCCGAGCTCCCCAAGGCCGCCGCCGGTGCAGGCTGCTGGTCGCCTGGTTTGGGGGAATTTGTTTTCTGCTTTGCAGTTGTTGTTGTTGGGGGCTTGGGGTGCTCGAGGATTCGGTATGGGTATGGGGTGGTGGTGGGTGATGAAATGCTTTAAAAAAAAAAAAAAAAAAGGCGGGGAGGGGGGCGCAGGAGGCCTGGCGGTGGGGAAAGCTCGGAGAATGTGTCACCGCGGTGGGAAAGTTCAAGGTTACCGCCTCGAACGCTGCAGCAGGATCCGGGAGTGGCGATCGCAGGCGAAACTTTGCCGCGAGCCGACCATGTGTGTGCGCGAGGGGGAGCGCCAGCGAGTGCGCGCGGGTGGCGGGGCGCGCGCCGGAGAGGGCCGGGTAGGGGTGGGGGTGGGGGGAGCAGGGAGAGGCCGGGGTGAGGGAGGGGGCGCGAACGCGAAGCTCCCGGGCGGAAAAGACTTTGCTGCGCTCGGGCCCCTCTGCACAGCCGCCCGCCCGCCGCGCCCCGCGTCTGACCCGCCGAGCGTGGACGCCGCTGCTGGTGCCGCTGCCCACAGCCCACGGAAGGGATCGGAAGGACCTCCTGAAATTTTCCCAAACGATCGATCCCGCTCAGCTGCAAACTCCTCTTTTCTGTTCTGGGCGCTTTTTCCCCCTCCCTCTCTCGCTCCCTTTCCTTGAAAAACTTGCAAGTTGAAAGATTCACTGTTCCACCCTCTGGACCCCGCTCGAGCTCTCTCCAAATCAGACTTAAGGATTGTTTTATTATTTAATTACACAATCACCGCTTTACTCCTCCTCCTGCAAACGCGCGTTCCTTTTGCACCAGCCTCTCCACACCCCCCGCCCCCCACCTTCCTCCTCCTCCCGCGCGCCTCCCCCAGTCCTCGCGTCTCTCCCCCTCATTTGTTAAAGGTATCAGACCGGTGCCACAGTACTGGGACTTTTTTTTTTTTTTTTTCAAAAATAGCTCTGCCACCCTTCGTGCACCTCCGAAAACCCGCCCAGAGAGAGGTCTTTCAGTGCTCGCAGCAGACGCTCAAGCCACGAGAACATCCTAATGAGAGAAGCCCTGAGCCGATCTGGGCCCGAGAAAGAAACGAATGGAAAATTCCCTCACACCCAGGCCGCCCCGAGCTGGGGCTAGGGCGCCGACTCTAGCACCCCAGGCGGCTGCAGGGAGAGGGCGGAGGCGGGGGCCGGAATGAACTTGGCCTCTTGGAGTTGGGGTGCACCGGCACGGAGATTGGGGGCGCGGCGGGCAGCCCTGCCAGGAGCCCGCGCTAGCGGGCAGGGAGGGGCAGCGGGGTCCCGCTCCCCCCCCCCCCGGCCTCGCCACCGCGGCCCGCCCTCCCCCGGCGCTCGGTGCACGTGGCCGCGCTCGGAGCGGGAAGGCCGCGCTGCCGCCACGGCTCGCCCCTCCTCCGCGCGCCCGGCCCCTCTCCTCCTCCTCCTCCACCTCCTCCTAGCGCGCTGGCGGCGTCCCAATCCCCACCCCCAGGGCCCGGGGCGCCGGCGGAAAGCGGCTCCCTTCCCGCGGGGGTGCGGGCAGGGCGGGGCCGCGGCGCGCCTGGGGCTGCGGGGCGGGAGCGCGCCGGGTGCGTGTGCGGCTGCGGCCCTCCGAGGCGGCTCCTGCCGGCGCCCCGCCCCCCCGCCGAGTGAATGAACTTGATTCCCGGGACCCAGGAGGCGGCCCAGCCCGCACCCCCATTCGCGCGGGCACTCTCTCCCACACACACCGCCCCCCAAATTCCGGGTTTCCGCTAGGGGTGGGTGGGGAAGTGGAGGAATCAAAGGCTGCCCAGACAATGGAGAAAGAAAAGTGAGCGCCCGGGGCTCCGTGGCGACCTAGCTTGGGGCCGCCGAGCGTTTCCAGGCCCCCCGCCGCCTCCCGCTCCCACCCCGTGCCCTGTACTTTCCCCCCTCAACTTTCTCCGGTCCTCGAGCTCCTGACCACCGTGCCCTCCCCCAGAGGACCTGAAAGAACCAGTGACTTTTTCCTTCCCCGAGTGGAAGTTACCCACATCAAGCATTTCACAACGACACATCAAGAAAAGTAGGCAGGTTCAAGTCAACCATGAAATGGTCACTTTTTAACCCCGTCCTGTCCTCATTAGGGAAATGCTCAAACACAGTCCGTTTTCAAAAAGCGCTCTTAATGAGGCGAGCTTGCCAAGTCTACCAGCTGCAGCCCCTGTAAACCAAGAGCCCGGTGAAGAAAGGCGCAGGGGGTGGGGAGGCCAGGAGGCGGGGAGGGCCGCGGGTCTGGGAGGACAGGTAAAGTCGGGGAAACTGTGAGAACACGGGCGAGTTAACCCTTTAGGGCACGCGCCGCCCGCGGGGAGCGAGCGGCCTCCCTGCCCCCGCTAGGCAAATCCTCTAGTTAGCGTTCTGACAACGTTAATTTCCTTTGTACCGGTCATTTCTTCTTCTTGGAAAGCTGGGATAAAGTGGACAGTCTTTATAGATGAAAGGGGGTGACAATCGGGATTAATCCAAGTAAATACTCACTTCTCTCTCATAAATTTTAGGCAGCCTCATCTTAACTTTTAAAGGAAAGAAAGAGGGAAGGGGGAAAAAACCGATCACTCCCAAAGCATCAGTTTGTACTGAGCTGCATCCCTTTCTCGCCCTCACCAGATTCTGCGGGAGGGGGCGGGGACGCTCCACTGATAATACCAGCTTTAACTACTGGAGTTTCCCTTTGAACAAATATTCAATTTAACTGGAGTTAATTTACCATAAAAGACATTCCCCTTGGCACGAATGCACTCATGTCCTTGAACACACCTCTTTGAATGCCTGGACTCTTAGAGAAGCCATTATTTCGGGGTCTCTTTAAAAATCCAGTGCCCATCTCTCCGCTTCCCTCCCTTCCTCCCTCCCTCCCTCCTCACTACACCACCCCCAGCGAAATCCTGGCACCCAGAGAGCACTCTTTTCAGCCAGAGCCCAGAACCAGCCGTTGTCCCCTGGCAAAAGAGGCCCAGTGCTGGGCCCTGGGCAAGTGTCTCCAGACCTCCCTCCTTTCTTTATTAGTCTTCTTTCCCAACAGAACCTATTTCCTTTTGCCACTAAAACTAGGTTGCATCCAAAAGTTTCTCACAAGCTTTAAAAAAAGAAAGATGAAAAATTATACAGAAGAATTCACAAAAGCTGCAGAGCACCAGGGCAGAGAAGCAGCGCCAGACACAGGTAAGAACCCAGAGAGCCCAAGGTTCCAGGCCTCCCAGGCCCACCCCTAAGAGGCTGAACACTTCCAGGTGTCCCATATCTATGTCTGTACAATGCTGATGGCTCGGGGTACATGCTGGTGGCCACAGGGGATGCTTTGTAGTTTGGGTTTTGGATTTGTTTCCAAGGTAAGGATAAAGAAGTAATAACAGTGACATGAGGAAAGCAAAGGGTGAAGAATGAACAATAGATAATCCGGGGAAAGAAGGGCTTGGGATGCTGGCTGGGGAAGGCTTTGACCTTCAGACCTTGGGTTCAGAGTCAGGAGAGCTGACACCTCCTGGCCCCCAAGCTCTGCTGCCTGCCCAATGCTCAGGTCACTGTAGGCTTCCCAGGGAGACCCCTAGGAGAATGCTCTTGGGAAATCTGGACTCCTGGGTCCTCTGCTTTCTCTGGCTGCTCTCAGCACTTGTCAGCTCCCTTTGCTTTGAGAAACACTCCTCATCAAATCCCTGGAGAAGGAGAGAAAGCATGGATTGTAAGGTCTGTGTGCTTCAGAAAAGCAGCTTTCAAGTTGCTCTGAAAAGTTTCTGAATTTGTCAAAATGGGCCAAACACGCAGGCTTTGGCCCTTGCCTCTTCTAAACCTTCTGTTGTCCCTTTCTTGCACTGGGGGCTATGACAGGCCACCTACACTAATCTCAGGACAGGGAGAGCTGTTGCCATGTATTCCTAGTGATCTCCTTCTTGACCATTGTCTGCTGCCACATTAGGGGAAGGTGTCTTTTCTGACAGAAAAGCTTATTTTTCTAAAACAAAAGTCAGGACTTCTAGTGTCTGGGTTCTCAAAACCCACTTGTATATTACAAAATAAACATTGCCACCTAGTTTGAGTCTTTCTCTGACCTCCAGAGAAGGGCCTGATATCTCAAGCATCTCCTGATACTGGTTTTGTTTTGTTTCTTTAATCTTTCTTCTTTAAAAAAAAAAAAAATAGGTACAGAGACAGATTGCAAAGCCCGAGTTATTTCATGTAAGGTTCCTCCGAGCTTAACAAAGCTGTCAGACTTAGTGTACAAAACTACTTTTATTTTTTCAGTCCTTGCATGTGCTTTGTGGGGAGGTTCAACAATCCCATACACTCTAGCTACACGGCCGGTATCAATGTTGAAAACTAAATACGAAAGAGGCATGTAACCTTCTGACCTCAGGAAGCAAGCTTGCAGAACTGCAGGTGTCCACCGTGTCCTACCCAGGGACCTTTCTTTCCTCCAAAATTAGCCTGGAAAACAGATTTATATCCACCAGCAACACCACCAACCCCCCCCGTGCATATAGAAACAGCCAGCAAGGGCTAAGCTTGCATGCCCGTGATGGGAACTGCAGAATCATGCCCAGCTCTCTGAGCCCTTGAACTACTACTATCAAATCAGGGGAGCAGTTTTTCCCCACTGGAGAACTCACAACTGGTGAGTTTCCCCACCTACTGCCAGCCCTCTGTTTTCAACTGAAATGAATAAATACCCTTGGACTTTTCTTCCCTCCTCTGGGAGCTGTTTGCTCTCCCCTGAGGACAAAACTAAACGAGAAAAAATGACGCTGTTAATAATGCCGCTGCTGAAATGCCTGTGCGTAACTATGAAAAAGAAATCCCACTAAGCACGTCTGCCCCCGGAGCCCAGTTCCAGGCTGCAGCTCTCAATGTGAACAAGGACCAGTCCAAAGGCCTACAGCAAGGTTCACTGGTTACTTCTTCTCTACAGAGACGAAGCCAATTTAACAAGAGATCCCCCAACTTGGAAAACATTTGCTCCCGGGCAACAGAGTCAGCAGCTGGCCTGCAACTTTCGTCTGATTTATTTTGAACTTTGAAAATTTCTGTCACAGTGGCCTGGCTTTGTGCACAGCGGTTAGAGCGCTACAAACACAGTGGTGTCTTATTTTGCCTTGACCTTTTCCAAAATACATTATCTTTACATCATTTTATCTGGGTGGGTAGATTCGCAGCTCATCTGCATATGCTGTCACTGGTGAAGACGCCACTCAGAGAGGTCTGTCTAAAGCACCCAAGCAGTCTGGCCACGGAGTCAGAGGTGGCCGGAGGCTGTCTTAAACGTCTGGGACCCTTTCTCTGGCTCTTCTCTGAAAAGTTGCTGCTCAATTTCAAAATCAAAATAATGCTCCATAAGAGGGCTTTCCCCCCCCCATTTAAGTTTGAAATGAAAATGTAAGAAGCAAAAAGGAGAACACAAACAACTCGGCCTAAACAAAATATATATTCAGAAAAATTATCTCTGGATGTATCTGAGCCATTCAAAGAACACAACAAGCTAGTAAATCTCAAAGCCACGAATACTGTCAAATTATATGATGCCACAGGAGTCCGAAAACAAAGTTACAGATGTGCATGACATCACATCCACTGGAAACTACGCTGCTGCTCAGTCTGCCCATAGTAAAACTAAAGGGATGCCTATGCCGTCCGAAGAATAAAAGGAATTTATTCTGGACATCAAACAATGAATCTGTCACCATTTATTGTATGAAACACTCAGCTAATCAATTTCCTGTTAAAATAGCTTTCAACAATACTCGGCTTTAAAATTCATCAGGGCCAGTAAAAACCTTTGCCCAGTGCACAAGAATGCAGCCCTGACCACGGACCATAATTACCATTCTAATACTTTTATTGCCCAAGCGCTTTTTCCTATGCTCTCCATCACTAGGAATCTGCAGTATATTGTATCAGTGAGTTGGAGTGTTTGACCTTTGACCAGATATGATTTAATAGGGACTTTTCAGCGCTGGAGCTCTCTCCATCCCTCATACCATTAAATAAAAACATTAAACCTCAAATGTAAAACTGGAAACCACAGCGTTTTGCATTTCACAGCCCTTTGCCGGTTTAACTCAAGCTGCTCCTAGGTCAGCTTCTTAGCCTCACAACGCACTTCCCAGTCAGTAAATGCACTGGGAAGTCACTTGCTCTGATTTTGATTAAATCTCCAGCCCCTCCTCGCAGGCACCCATGCACCCTGCTTATTTACACGCGCATTCTTTCTAACCGCAGAAGCATGCGTGTATGACTTTCTGGACTTCTTCCACTTTAGGGCTGATTTAAACGTCTGTTCAAATATGGGTTCAAAAGTTAACGCCCCCCCCCAACTCCCGTTGGAAGTTAGGGTTACAAAGGAGGGTGCTATAAGACCCGTTCAAAGAAAGTCAGTTAATCTTGTGTATTTTGGCGCCTTTTCCCTGCCAGCTACTGTACTTGAGGGAGTAAGGAAAACCTGGAGATCTTGTCTGTCCTGTCTCAAGTTCAATGGCAGTTCTTCCAACCAGGAGGGGAAGATGGCCATGTTCACAGCCCTAATAATAATTCAGATCACGCCACCGCGGCATCTTGTGTCAAAGTCGAAACCGGCTTCCCCGCCCCCTTCAACCTGAAAGCTGCCAAGTCCTCACACATTCCGCATTCAACCACAACTTAATGGATGGGATACCGTGCATTAAAATGTGTCCCAGACTCACTGTCGGAGAGGACAAGGGAGAAAGAAGGCAGACCCGCAGACAAGCACACACGGATTTAGGCAGAGGCGGATCTAGGCTAGGGCAGAAAACGGTGGGCTGGGAAAAAGACGCATTTAACGGAGCAGGAAGAAATCCATCATAATCCCCCCCCCTTTTTAAGAGTTGGGGTGCTGGAGGGAAAAGGAACTGTTAAATTCCTTGCCGAAACGGGGTGTTGAAGACTGAACTAAACTTTTTTATAACGACTCCAATTGTAAAAACTCAACCCAGCAATGGGAGCTAAGTAAAGCTTTCTGCATTTGAAAACGCAAATAAGAATATGGAACAAAGTGGTTTCTTATGCTAAAGAGTGCTTTAAAAAGAAAAAAGGAATGGGCTACACAGGCAACTAAGTATTATTTGTTATTGTTTTCCAGTATCGTAGAGAGACAGGGAGAACGGAGACCCCAAAAATAGGATAGAAAAAAAATTCCGGATTCCGCACTGTTTGGATTTACTGTAATTCACTGATTCCCGCCATAAGTGTGTTAAAGTTACCAATGCTTAGAAACTACTTACTTGCATTAATTCTGAAAATTTAGCACCGTCGTTCAATCTTTAAAGCAAAATAAGACACTTAGAAAAGGAATAACAAGTAGCTTTACACGTAGAGACAGGAAATAAATTGTGTGCGTGGGGCTGGACGTTTGCAAAGGACGAACACGAAAAGCAAACAAGACTGGTCATTTGGAAGTCACATACCATCGCTCTGAACTAAACAAAACAGATCTTGAGTCTGTCCAGAACCCTGGGCCACTGACTTCACGTTTCTCAGTTTGAAAATTGTGGTTGTTTTGTGTCTTTTTTGTGTTTAGCGGGTTTTTTTTTTCCCACCAGAGGGGAGGGGGTTTGTTTGTTTTAAAGCAATCTCGGCTTAGTCTGATTTTTTTTATTTAATGTTTTCTGCACCGCCACACACTTCCTAGCAGGTCGAGGTGAAGTCTGAAACAGGCTGCCCTCAGCGTAGAAACCCAGCTCACGTTGCTCGCCCCGGTGGAAGACTTTCCACTAACTCCCACTCCGCGTGGAGAGTGGCGCGTGGGGGGGGGGTGAGTTTGTGCGTGTCCGTGAGTGGTGAGTGTGTGTGAGTGTGTGAGAGAGAGAGAGAGAGAGAGAGAGAGAGAGAGAGAGAGAGAG